>NC_061108.1:71134915-71184915 GCF_015104395.2 Macrobrachium nipponense
ATCAGTACTGTTCTATAACAAAGTTGCAATGCACAGCACCAATAGCCCACGTATGAAAAGAAATGAGTTACTAGACATGAAGAATTAGTGAGTGCTAGGCTAAGAGTAGGTACAGTTACTCGAGGCAGTTTATAGGACTCACTTGTAACTGATGTATGTGCAGTGAAACTGATGCCCGGACACGCACTGCACAATGTCATTGCTTGCCCTAGGCTACAGAAGCATAGGGTCGGTAAACTCAACGTTGGAAGGTCACCTACTTCTAGGTGGGGGGCATTCATGACAAACTCAAAATAATGAAGTGGCTTTCCTACATTAAAATAAAATTTCACTGTGGCCCTGACACGTAACAGGTTAAGAATATGCGCAGATTTATAACTTTATGCTAATTGTCAATATTCAATTTTATTACCAAGCGGCGCCATTTCGTAAGTGTTTCAAGTATTATTCTCTAACAATAGTTGTTATTGTTACCGTTGAAATTATGATAAATATTAATATAGTTTACAACTATTGTCGATGTTATTACTGTCGTAACTTAGGTTGTTCCTATTGCATTCGTTATTTTGTGTAGATTTACGTTATTAAGATCACTGTAATTTACGTTAAGATCATTGTCATTTGTAAGAGTATTACTACTGCTACTTTCTTTCAATTTATGACTCGCGTGTATTGCGAATGCTAATGTCGATTATGTGCATTGATCAAAGTTCATAGTGTACTTACCTTGATGTCAAGCCCATGTCAGTGATTGGGGTTGTTTCACTATGTGACACCGTCCTTTTCAGGCGCTCTGAATATTTATCATTTTATGATGCCAAACATTTCACAGAATGAGAGACGCAATTCTCTCAAGGACAGTGCTGTCGGCGGGTAAACGTACAGTCACTATGAACCGCGGACCATCTCTCGCAATGCCTTTGTCGGAAGGTTATAGATCCTACTCGTTTTCATAAATATGTGTAATCTAATCACACGCCTAACATACAGGAAATTTTTTTCCCAACGGTGCATAGTGTGAGTGTATAGCATGTTTTCATTTCTTTCGAAACTAAATTTACCTTCAAAAGAAGTAACGACATATTTGTTTGTTACGTCATTTTTAACGAATATCAAATGTTAAGTTGAATCCAATTGGCAGTGGAAAAATGTCTTGTCAGAAATCTGTTCTCTTTTTCTAAAAAGTGTCTCTGATTTGGCGCGTTATTTTCATATACAAGGTCTTTCCTGACGTTTTATTATTTGCCTTTGTTTCTCATTATCATGTTTTCCACCCTCGTTTTCATTATCCTTGTCTTCCTTTCTTTGCCACAGCCGGCAGAGCGCGTTTAGTTTGTTGAAGGCGACGTTACATTTGTTCTCATTAGAGAGGGCTCGTGTCACACCACTTGGTCATACGTTGTTTTGCTACGTACAGGGGAGCTCCCAAGCGTGCCATTAATACCAGTAAAAGCGAACCATGTTAGCTGTTTTATACAAGAGATTTCGGTCAGATGCGCCTACGCGGAAACCCCACCAAACGGCGCCCTGGTACTTGGATTCACTCCTTCTAAACTACATCTCTCTCTCTCGCTCTCTCTCTCTCTCTCTCTCTCTCTCCTAGACTTGTTTTTGCAAAGGATCAGAATCTTTCGACGCTTCTTTTCCTTTTTTTCTTTGTAATGTCGAGGGCGTGGAAATTGCAATGACAGAAATTCAGATGGATGGAGCAAAAGAGGTTATATATATACATATATATATATATATATATATATATATATATATATATATATATAATATATATATGGGTGTCTGTGTGTGTATTTATGTATATTTTATATATATATATATATATATATATATATATATATATATATTATTAAGAAATCACAAAAGTAAGCACGCGATTTTGTTTATTAACTGAAACCACTGGGAAAGTTTAAGAAAAAAGAAAAGACAGAGTACCAAGTACTTTCGTGTATTTAACACATCTTCGGTGCCCCGATTTGTTAAAAACGCGAAAGTACTTGGCGCTCAGTCTTTTCTTTTGTAAACTTCCCAGAGGCTTCAGTTAATAAACAACATCGCGTGCTTACTTTTGTGATTTCTTAGTAATATATATATATATATATATATATATATATATATATATATATATATATATATATATATATATCATATATATATATCTATACATAAAATATAATACATACATACATACATAAATACACACACACCCATATATATATATAATATATATATATATATATATATATATACATATACTATATATATGTATAATATATATATACATACATATATATATATATATATATATATATATATATATATATATATATATATATATATATATATATATTGTCACCCATCCGCCAGATTGGCATCTCAATTTTGTAAATAACTCTTAATTTTCATTTTTTTGGTGAAATGTACAGTTCATTCCTGTACCTGTTTTTAAGATCCCTGGTTGTATCTTTAGTTATCCCGTTTTCAGAGTGCTTTTGTTTTCCCCGGACCACCTATTTCATGAATAGTTAGTCTCACCTGGTCCTCTACTGTGATAAGTTGCCCTAGTGGAGTAGCTGTCTTCTTATTCTTCAGTTTTTTGTAATGTATTAATGTTCTTTTATATAAATCTTGAGTGAACCTTTGTGAAACTGGTAACGTAATTTATATTTAAAATTTAGTTTATTAAGGTTTATTGATTTTGGTATTTGTGCGGTGCAGGATTGTTTGAGTGTTTCTTGTTTTATGCAGTAAGAGAGGGATTAACGTAATTATGTAAACTGTTTCATTATTAAATATTAAAGTGTTAATTTTTGTTCTGTTTTGAAATTAAACCTTTCTTTACTTATTTTATGTGACCTATGGAAGAACTTTATTCTCTGAACCTTGGCCATAAAGCCGTCACAATATATATTGTTTAATATTTTTAGCGATCTGTGAAACCACCATTATAGAATTTATAATTTTTTCATCTTACTTGCAATCCCTCGTATTGATATATATCTATTACTTAATGTAGGATGAGGTACAGGTAATAAAGTGTCGTGTGCTTGTGTAAACCTCATTCTTAAAGCCTATTTGAGAAACCGGAAAGGTATACCCTAATGGGGTGTCGACCTTTACTAAAGGTTCTCTGTAGTATCCCTTCGGCCGCTAGCTGCAACCCCTTTCATTCCTTTTACTGTGTCTCCGTTCATACTCTCTTTCTTCCGTCTTACTTTGCACCCAATATTAGCAATTAATTCATAAAAAGGCATTGGTGAAAAAACAAATATATATATCATGCATATTGTATATATATATATATATATATATATATATAATATATATATATATAAATGTATAATATATATATATATATATTATATATATATATATATATACATATATATAGAGCAAGATGCATGCATAGGAAGAACAGTGAGCTCATCTTCGCCAGTTTATTAGCTGCTCTTCGGGATCACTAATTAAAGCTTACAATAGTATTTTCAAAATTAGAATGCTTTATTGATTGAAAAATGACAATGACAATACAAGAAATAGATTACCTTCAGCAGTGAAGTCCGGAGGAAGAAAGCTCGAGACGATTAAACAAGGTTAGCAAATAAACATGAATGGGGGGAGGGTCGGTCTACTAGGCTATGTATAGGGGGGTAGAGGTTAAATGGTTGTTGAGTGATGGAACGATTTTCTTAATAGCCAAAGATTATAAAATATTATTAAGGAGGTGCTCCTTCTGCGTCGTGGTCACTATTTCAAAATTTTTATATTCTATCGAGTGTTTACAAATTAATGAATGATTCCTAATGTTGGACATCTTAGGTTTAGCTAGTCTAAGGCCAGCACGATAGCTGAATCCTCTGTGACAATCTGCCCCCACCTTGAGCAACCGGCGCTACGTACTTCCTACGTAAATCTGTTGCGGACTGCAACAGCAAGTGTTACTTGTACACGACGCCCCTACATCAAAGGAGGGAGTCAGTCGCTCCTTGTGTCTGAAAAGGCTACCGAGACTTTTGGGATTCTTCAAAATAATATTGACCTTTACTGCTGGGAAGTGTTTTGTTAAAATTTGTTTTAGAGTTCGTAAAAAATCACTATTATGTACAAAAGGAAAGGAAAAGTAGTATCCCAATTTATGAACATCGAAGGAAGGGGAGGGATGAAATGATTTCTTGAAATGTCGTTTACTTTATGTTGGAATGAAGACAAGGGAAAACAATTTTGTTGAAAATATTTTTGTAAGAGGGAAATTCCATTATGAAAGGAGGACCAGTCAGAATAAAGTGAAAGGGCTCTGTGGATGAGGGTTGTTAAAAGAATTTAGCTTAAAATTAAATGCACAGGAGCTGTAAAAATTGAGGCCTAAACCTGCAAAAGTAAGTTTTCTGTAAATACTTATTTTTACCATTTTACAGCTCTGCATTTAATTTTAAGGTAAATTCCTTAACAATCCTCATCCATAGAACACTTTCACTTTCTTCTGACTGGTCCTCCTTTCACTTCTCAGCCAAATTTTGGTGATATGTCTAGACCCCTGTTTTAATCCATCCTGTATGCAACCCATCACGATCTACTAACTAATTGGTACCAGATTCAAGGCAGAGTTCAGCAAAGGCGCAGTGAGATTGAATGAAATGTGCCGAAATCGTTTTGGGAATCGAATTAGGGAGCTCCCAAAGCTGGGGGAAGTGTACAAACTACTGGTCTGTGGTGTAAAAGTGGCTGACTACTGCTGTGGCAGAAAGAAGAGCTACGTAAAAGTGCTTCCTTCGGAAAGGCGCATGAATTGGGAAAATAATACTCCGTATCCCAAAGGAGAAGAATGCTTAATGGAGGGTTGGGAACGCTTTGGTGGGGGGAAATGCCTCATGAAAGAAGGATGAAAGCCACATAAGTCAAGACGGCCAGTACATTAATGACCGCTATCGCTATGGAAGTGAACAGCATCGCTGGTCTAGGAAGTGTCAATAGCTTGGGATATTAATAGTCTGTATCCAAAGGTCTGTGAATCACATGGGAGGAGCAAATGCCCTGTAAATGGTAAATGGGCGTCTTTTCCTGCTGCCAACGTCAACCACACTCTCCCAGTTCTCTAGCAAGCATCTTACCGCTGTCTCGTAGCTAGAATGGCCAAAATGATCGAGTCGTGATGTTTGCATCTGCATATACCGTGTTATTGCTACCAAAACTCAGGGAATTTGTATATGTATAAAAATGTTACAAAGAAGTTTGATAGTATTTGGGGAGAACTTTGAAAGAAAAACGGTCAGCATTTTGTGTTTCTCTAAAGATATACAAAGGACTCTCAGGCAGGGTTTCCCCGAAAATCTCTTGCATTTCCTTTACTCGCTGTTTCAAGCAAACTCCATGCGTACATGTTGATTGCAAAAAGACCATAGAAACATTAATGCCTCTAGCCTAGTTATCACTATATATATACTACGCGTGCGTCAGTGTGTACATAACACACACGCTAAACAATTTAAGATGACTAACATTTGCATTATTATATGTGATTACTACAACATTTATTCTCACACTCACTCCAGGATATCACATGGCAGCGTATATCCCTGTTTACTGGTTGATTAATTTTCCTAGTCTTTTCATTCTGATCAATGGATAATGTTTTTTTTTTTCAGGACATTCCAAAACTCTTCTTGTGTCCGTACCTCTACCTTCAGGACTTATGATTTGACGAAGTCACGTTAGAGGATATGTTTAGCTTCTACCTCTGTGAAATGAAAGCATTGTGTCTACTTAAATGACTAGTATCATGGTTTTCCAGCAGGCTTTCCTTTACTGGCAAATTAGCGAACTTCCACCCACAAGCCTACTTCTCGCTTCTCCACCTGGGAGATCTCTCTCTCTCTCTCTCTCTCTCTCTCTCTCTCTCTCTCTCTCTCTCTCTCTCTCTCTAACTTCCAAGGCTCACTCATTTCTGGTCGGTTAATGGCAAGACGCCTTAGCTAATGGGGCACCAGTCTTGTTGTCTCATTTTTTCTTCCTAATGCCCTTAATGGAGTACACAGACTCCTTGTAATTCCCAAGTATAATTGAATTGAATCTTGAATGTTGATTACCATGCCACACACTCTCTTAATTTCACCGGCCGGAATTAGACAACACTTTTAATTCCACCAACTGCGGTGAGGCAACACTCCAGAGATAGATTAAGACGTTTTAATTTAATGTACGAAGGAAAAAAAGTTGCCGCAATTAAGGAAAAATTACGATGGCAGGCCTTGGCCTGACGTCGGTGTATGCTCCCCCCTCTCCCCCTCTCTCTCCTCCCTCTCTCTCTCTCTCTCCCTCCCCTCTTTCATTTCTAACAAGTTTGTGCAGGTCTTCATTTTTTAATGAAAATGTCCAATTTTTCAACAGCATGCGATAAATTTCCGAGAAAATTATTAATCTTGTTCTAACCACGAAATGCTTCTGTCCGCAGTGTTTATGCTAATGAGTGAATTGCCAGAAGTTCTACGCTGAATATGAAGTGTAATATGTATATATGTAGAGCAAGCCTAAATTAAGAGTTGTGTAATAAGATAAAGACACACACACCCACACTCACACACCCATATATATATATATATATATATATATATATATATATATATATATATATATATATATATATATATATGCACACTGCGTGCGCTCTAATCCGTCTCTCTCTCTCTCTCTCTCTCTCTCTCTCTCTCTCTCTTCTCTCTCTCTCTCTCCATGAAATCAACAATTGGGACACCCTTTTTTGCCATCCAATCAAGGGCTGACGCTGGATTTCTAGTAAAATTTTGAGCGTCGTTGTCCTGTCCGCGTCCTTTCGCTATCCATCGGGTGTGCATTGTCTACTCAGGGGATTCCGTCAGGCCCCTCATCATCCTCCCCAATTCTTTAGTTGTGTGCGTCTCTCCCCCTCATTTTCCCCTCTTTTCTTACGCTCTTACTTGTAAATGATCCCCAATAGTATTATTCCCCTTCTCATTCCTACCGTGCTCTTATTTCTGTTTTAGTCATAGCCTACCTTATCCTGGAACTTATTAGTCAATTAAATCTTTTCATTATTGTCGTACGTGGTATAATACACGATCAAATATTTCTTGATTAGTTAATTTTGGGAGTACTGTTGTGTTGTTACTGTTTGCTTTAGTTGTAACTGAGCATATTCACTATTTATTTAAAAAGTATTTTTTTGAAAGATCTTAGCTCCATTTCCAAATGCAGTTACACCGGGCCATCTGATGTACTTCCTCGAATGCGAGCAAAAGCCTGCTAGACGCCGCCCCCTCCCCGCCCCCCCCTCCCCCTCTTCCTCGTTTTACTTTTTTTTTTCTCTCATAAAAAATCGAAATGCGAAAGCTATGGATTCTATACCACTCCCACACCCCTAGACGCTCCGCAGCTTCAACAACCCCCTGCCACAGAACCCCTCCCCAACTCCCCGAGTAAGCCGCCACCTCCTCCTCCTCCTCCTCCTCCTTCCTCCTCCTCCTCCTCCTCCTGCTCCATCCCTTTCTCCGGCAGCACATTACGTTTTTGAGGGTGTCGCCTACTGCCCAGAGATACAATATCCAATGGGGCGATCAGGGCGGAATATGTATCTAAACCTTGATCCATGGGCAGGATTCCATTTGGCCTTTGCGCGCCGCGGCTGCAAGGACGGGTTTCCCGTCTCCTGGAGGGATGAGTTTTAAGGCGCTGTTGTGGAGTGAGAAATGAGAGTACACAGTCAAACGCCAGTAATATATTATTCAAGATATGTCATTATGGCCATCCCAATTTAGAGTTTTGAGTCCGAGTGCAGGGGATAAGAGAAAAAGAGAAAAGAGAGAAAGGGAGAGAGAGTGTAAAAAGGGAGGACCCCTTAGCTCCCATTGTTATCAGGAATGATCACTCTTTATCCCCATTTTAATGGTAAAGATATGGAAAATGGTGAAAAAATGTCCCGCACAGTTAATGGCCTGAGACAGCTAATGTCGGAAAACTGATGGTTGGAGGACTTTTTTTTCTTTCCCGCTTTTCCCTTTTTCCCCATTAGCCTATCGGCTGTCTTGAGATTACATTATCCAGGGAAATCAGATTTTGCCCTCTCTCTCTCTCTCTCTCTCTCTCTCTCTCTCTCTCTCTCTCTCTCTCTCTCCACCATGATCAACTCTGCATTTTGTGTCCAAGGTATGACACAACATCTAAAATTTTAGGCTTAAGATCGTTCTCTTTCCGTTACCCTCAGTGCTGACCGCGACAGCAAAATTCCAAGTCTGGATGAAATTAATTCTAATACATCGAGGCGGATTGAACGCTCGTTCAGTTGTAGCACCTTATTTTCAATTTTCCTCTGATAATTTGTAAACAATTTTTCACCTTTTGAATATAGCCAGAGTAAATTTGGAAGTCGGTTTTACTTTAACAAGTTATAATACATTCCTCTGAAGAAGACATAAATTTTATTGACCTCGGTCCTTAGCACAGTATTTACACAAAATATAATTTGGTACAAAGTACATTAACTTCAAATACTACGAGCTATACTTCAATACATGCAATTCAATTTTTGAGTAGAGCTAATGAAAGTTTCTATAGGATTATTAAATTAAACAATATTTAAACCATGACACCCGTGAACAACAAAACACCGATGAATGAACACTAGTACAGAGACAGTAATTTATATACAATGGTATATATTATACCTCATTCAAATCTACCCAAAATAATCTAATTGCAGCGGTGACATTATACTTTATCTTCTGAACTTGGCCACAGGAGCACAACCTCTCTCCCATCGGAAGTCGTCCTCTGCCCCGACGGTTCCAGCGCCCTTTCTCAACTGCAAGTGAATTGAGCATTCAGACGCATTCTTGTCTAGGATATTCGCTCAGTTTCATCAACTTAACAATTCTCTTGGTATCAGTGTCATTTACAAAAAACTCATGATTAAAGGGTCTATAAAAGACCAACCTATTTGGCTTCGAGTTCCTAGATTTTGAACACATCATACTGTATATTGAACTTCTTTGACATCGTCACTGTTAAGAGTAGTTGTCAACATATCTCGATATTGACTCATTATATCCAAGTATTCTGCGAATTGCGTGGATCAGTGTGTCGTCATTCGTTGTGTTTTTCTCAAGTCACCTCTTCCTAAAGATTTTCTTTGTTTTGCCTCGATCAAAGCACACGGTGGAGGCAACTCACTTCCACCATAACACACAAAAATGTACGGTAGTTAGTTGTCTTCCTAACTACTGAACACTTGCTAGTGCTGGACATAAATAAACGCCATGTTTCCCTGTGTCAACCTAAAATTTTATAATATTGAAGCAGAATTATACTGGAAAAAATCAGCTTTGCACATGCATCAGTCTATTTAAAGCACCTTAGGTTATTGACGGTATAAAACCATGAGCTTTTCTTTTATTCCAGTTGTGAAAACAAATCCTGTTTCTGTTTGCCAATTCATCACAAATCTTTTTCTGTTTCCAATTCCGATATTAACGTTTACCTGGGCAAAATTTAATTATTTTACCGTCCTGTTTTTCCTTTAAGTGAGTGATATTAAAGGGGTCAAACAATGAATCGTTCAATCTCCACCTGAAATCGGAAAAAATACTGACATTATTTTTTAGATTTTGATTAACTGCACATCCTCAGAGTGTATCTTTATAACTAACCGCCTAACTGCACAACAACGTACTAATTTTAAAATTGATAGGTAAGATAGTATCGGCATTAGGTACAAGAATGGCCATTCTTTGTGATAAACATTCAAATGCAAATATCTAATTATTTGCATGAGCACCGTAGTGATTACAGAAATATTTGCTACTGGGATAGTCATAATTACCAAAGCACTGGTATCATTAGCATTTAATTAACAAAGGATTGCATCGATATCAACTTCTTCACCAAAGGCCTTGGGTGGACATTATCACAATTACGAAACAGCTGGCTTGGAAAATTAGCATAAATGAAAAGGATTTTACGTTTGGAGATTCATAATTGTCAAATTACTGTTGCGGACGCATTCGACAAAGGACTTAGTGCTTTTTCTCTCCTGCCGTCTTTAGATTTTGTACGTTAGGGAAGCTTGTTTGCCTAATTCATTGGCCTTCTTGACCTGTTATTTAGGGAATTTATACATAATAATAATAATAATAATAATAATAATAATAATAATGTCAGGATATGTAAAAGAACTTGAATCCTCATGGTTCCCTGGCGCTTTTGACTCTTGAAAAAAAATTTGTATCACACAAGACCTTATTACAGGAAAAATATATTCAAGGGCTAATCATCAGTATAATAAAATAACAAATTACATTTAATACTAAAAGCGTGAAAAGTATAATTTCATGAAATGTAAAAATGTATGTGAGTTATTCATGATCATACGAGAAATAGATTTACTGATATAGTGACAACACTTACGAGTAACGAGGGCATTGCCATCGTGAATTCAGTTGAATAGAAGGTTCGCATGTTTCCGTCTTGAACTCTCGAAAAGCTTTAAAACTGCCTAACTCCCAAGTGTACTTCATAGGACTCTGTGTTCCCAAACACTAGACTGCAAGGACTCCAGTAAGGCTTCTATTCGAGATGAAATGCAAAGAAGCTCACCTACTCTCGACCGCAGATTTTCAGGACCTGTCAACCTTGTACAGGAAGATGTTAATTTTAAGAAAAGTATTTGGCCTTTCAGCTTGATACTTTCACGGTAAAATAAAAAAAAACAATGCCAACTATGTGTGAGCGTGAGAATGTGGTGCGTCTTTCCGTTCGTCCGTCAGTCCTTAGGACGTTGTTGATGACGTCACAACTTACTCTGGTCTATTCTTCGTCCTGCATGTAATACTCAAACACCAAACAAAGAGCGTGTAAATTCATATTTTCCAAAAATTTCCAATACTTCAGGAAATATATAGGCCATAAATAAGAAATTTTGCGTCACGTCACATCGGTAGCAATTTTTGAATGAAAGTTCCTCTGATACACACATTTTTCACTTTTATCGGGAAAACCAAAATTTCAAGATGAAGACAACCACTATGCACTGACATGGTCGTGTTTAAGCAGCTCCAGCTGTAGAGAGCTCTACAATCGCCACAGGTGAATTTGTAACACACGCAAGAGCGCAGTTCATCCCACGATTGTCTGGCGATTTAAGAATACTTGAATTTCCAGAGTATTCGTGAGAACTGATCTGAAATTTATTGGTGATACTTCATCTGTAATAACAATTAAATCTCTGTTAACGGTATACAAAACTTTTATTTATGAATTATCAGAATTACTTGATCAGACGAAAACTGCAGAGCGCCGTGAACTTAATCTAAACAGCTATATAAAGTTAATTGTTTCCGTTTTCTTTTTTGGTTGAGAAGATTTTGTCTTCTCATTCCTTTCACTGTGCCTCCGTTCATATTCTCTTCCATCTACTTTCCATCCTCTCCTAACAATTGATTCATAGTGCAACTACGATGTTTTCCTTCTGTTACAACTTTCAGACCTTTTTACTGTCAGTTTCTGTTTCAGCGCTGAATGGCCTCATAGGTCCTATCGTGTGGCCCTTGACCTAAATTCTAAATTCTATTCTATTCCTTATTTTGCTGAAGTGCCGCAATATCGCGCTGGGGCACCTTAGGTATTTATTTCATTTCTTTTACTCAGCGATCAAGGGACGATATTCCTGTCTGAGTGGATGCAATGCTCCTTTACGGTACCGTGCACAAATGCTTCACATGTTTGTCTCCTTAGTTGGTAGTGCCGTTAGTGCATCTCGTGGTGCACTGTAGGCAATGCTATAAAGATGGTTGCAACATCCATTTGGCTCCTAGCTGTACTCATTCTTTACCCTTTTATTTTACCTTGCTTCCAGCTTCCTTCCTTCCTTCCTTCCTTCCTTCCAGCATGCTGTCCCACAACTCCAACTCCCTCTTTTCACTGCCTTAAGCGGTGAATGGCCGAAAGTTCCCCAGTGCTTTCATAAATCAGTCAACTTTCATGTTTGTTTTATATTTCAGATGCTTTTTTATTCGTATATATGTTTATCTGCTTGTTGTTTTAATATTCTTTTGTTGCTTATTTTCGATTATATCTTTAATATTCTGTGAATTTCGTACTATTTTTCTTCCCTTATAAAGAATATGTATCTTATTGAAGCTTGCGGTGTAAGTTAATAATATTTCAATTTGTTACATAGGAATAATGTTCTTTTTTGAGCAGTATAATAATAATTATATGGGTTATGTGGTGAGCTCGCTAGCAGTATCGCTTATGAAACGAGAGGATCTAGGTTCGTTGAGGACAGTTTTGCCTCTGTTGACCCTCCAGTGGATGAGAAAACTAATATTACTCGACTGTGATGGTCGCAACCAGGGATACCAAGGGCATGTGGAAAGAGAATTATAGCGAATAATAGGAATAATGGAAAAATATTTGCATTATTATTTTTACTGTTATTAATTAGCCACACATTAAGTTAAAAAGAAAGCAAACTCCATCTCTTTTGGGGTTGATGAAAAACCTGGGTGAATTCTCTTGTGTTTCATGTAAACCTCGCAGAAACATTTCTTCTCATAAGCTCTTGGAGTCATGACTCCTTGCTTTCGTATTTCTGAATTTCTAATAAGATTTCCCATTAGGTCACCACCCCGAAGGATAATATCCTATGTGATTAGTGGAGGATTCGTGGAATTATATCCATGATTCTCGGTGCTCAGAATCCTGTTCAAGAACATACAAGGTTATGACATCTGTGAGCTGGACTTTCTTATATTTTTGGGATACCGGAATGATATTCCTGATTAGGTCACCATCCAGAAGAGGTTTTCCCGAGCGCAAGATGGAATTACGTCCATAATCGATAATCCTCGGGTAATCCTTTAAGCTCCTCAGCCCCCACCTCCTCAGCCTTACCTGTCTTCTCCCACATTCAGTTTTTATTTTATTTTATTTTTTTTTGGGGGGGGGGGCGTTCCTGGTGGTGGGGGAGTGGGGTTTTGGGAGTGTCTGCTGGATAGTCGCTACCAAGAACTGTTAATTGAACATGCATGCTTGTTATTACACTCTCTTAATAATTTGATTCGTAGTATTTCCTCTCTCTCTCTCTCTTTTTCTCTCTCTCTCTCTCTCTCTCTCTATCTCTCTTGTTCTAAATGGTTTAACGCTATAAATAAGTAGTTGTTTGCCATTTGTATACTTCTGGCTGTTGAGCATGACCTAATTGTAATTTTCACCATTTGTCTCCTTTTTTTTTTGTAATTCGTACTAAATAAATTAAATAATGTTCATCTTTATCGTGTGTTGATTTTGATAATCGACTGAATGGTTAATGTCTACATGAAAGATGAGCTCGCGTTACTCAACAGTGCAAAGTATTTGAGGAAGTGTGAGGAACCTATCATCTTTGAATTTTCGATGAAAAACAAACCGCTATTGACTCCGGAAATATCTCATTACTAAGACTGGACTGTAAATAGTATATGTATTTGGAAAGAACACATTCTTTAAGAAAATGCAACGAATCAATTGTGTAATTTCAACTGATTTTCTCCTTATTAAAAATTTAGGGTTTGCGTTTACCCATATACGTGTATATATGATATATATATCATATATAATATATAAATATATATATATATATATTAAATATATATAATTAATATATATAAGGGAATAAATGCAGTTTGTTTTCCCGCACCCCATTCAATGAACATAAGACTATACTTCTCCAGTTACACTTTGTTTACGTTTTTCTTCCTTGTTTTGTATTGCACACAATTATTTTATATCAAATGTAGACTGGAAATTGTAAAAATACATAATGCCGTAGAGAGAGAGAGAGAGAGAGAGAGAGAGGGAGAGAGAGAGAGAGAGAGAGAGAGAGAGAGAGGAGGCGGGGGTGACTGAGGGAAAACATACCCTTAGCATATCTTCATTCCAATGTTTTTAAATGGCCCATTTTTCTCCTGTCCCATTATTCCTTTAGAAGCATGTGCTAAAAAGACGATCGTATGACGGAATGGCGTTATAGAGGCATGGTGGTGTTGGTGGCAGTAGCAGCCTAAGAAACGTCACCTTAATGGGATTGGTGCCATTTCTGAACTGGCAAAGTAAATGAAACAAAGTGTTGCCATAAGGCGATCGTGCCGTATCAGCTCCTGGCCTGACCAATGGAGAGGGCCAGCCAATGGCACCACTTTATCAGAGTTATGTTGTAATATGTTGTCATTTGTCACTCTTAGCACTTGGGGGCCTCATATTCATTGGTATCGCCATCTACAAACAGCCTTCATTCTATTTGGCACTCTGTCCATTTTTATTACCTTTTGACAAACATCTGGGAGTAGCGAAGCCCTGAAGAGACCGTCAGCAAACCATTCGCCATGTTCGGACATAAATTTGTATTTAAACCTCACTTATAAGCTGGATATCTTAATATACTATCGATACTCCGCCATACTTGCCATCAAATTTCCCTTGAGGTTGATTTCATGGGCCATGTTTTCTCAAAGCTTTGATTGAAGGCGGCTACGTGTATATAAGAAATGAGGTAACTCACTTCTTTCGCTTCACGAGTGCTAGACTTCTTTTAGGTTACTCTAATGCATTGTATATCTAACGGAACAGTTTTATTGAGCATAATGAATTTTGTGTAAAGCAGACTTTTTGAGTGTTTCATTCATACACACATCTCTGCTCTATCATTACGGTTCAAATAGATTTGCTTGAATGTATGAATTGAATAAATTTTTTAATTAAACACGAACAGAGACATACTTGTCCTGAGTATACATGCCTTCCTTGCGTATTACAGTATGCTTGAAAAATGAATCTTTCTTTTTATTCAATTTTTTGTTTAGAATAAAGAGAACAATTATGCCAGTAGCTTTAGTTCAGTTTTCCAGCTATTATTTACTTAATTAACAGTGCTTTGTGGTGCGTTTCATTTTTCCGAGCTTTCGGAATGGAAATTTATGAAATGTTAATGACAGCGTTTGAAGAATCTTGCGGTAAAACTCACCAAATGAGTTCCACTTGATGAAAAGCAAATATCCCTGTTTACAGTCAAATGTATTTTAACACAATTACAATATATTTTCCTACCAATTATGATTGCGTCACTCTTTACACTCGTCATTTTCACCAAGGAACTCTTGGAAAGATTAATTATGAAATGACTCTGTCAAGGACTCGCGTAGTTTCTTTCTTTGTCGCTAAGTACAATCTTGTCATCATTATCCTTCTTTTCTAAGAAAAAGGATACGTTGTGCAAGTTAGCAAAGCAGCAACAAATGCATGCAAGTTATGTACGTGATTCGCCAAAAAGATATGGCCAGATTTTTTCCAAAAGTTGCTAGTTCATCTTCATGTTGCTGTCTTTCTTGTTAGCTACATGGCCATATAAATATATTATTATATGTGTGTATATATATATATATATATATATATATATATATATATATATACATAGAAACATACACTGACGTACGCATCACATATATATGCATATATTTTATATACGTACATACATGTGTGGTGTGTGTGTATATAGTTATATGTATATATATACTATATATATATATATATATAGTATATATATATATATATATATATTACACACACATTTATATGTGTGTGTGTGTTAGGAAAATTATATGTAGGGCATATGCATGTAAAGATTGGTGAAAGAGGTGTTATGTAAACATCTCTGTATCCGACTTTATATTTACTGGTAAGTAAAATGGGAAGAATTTTGTTTATAAGAAAGTAGCTCATGGACGTGCTACTCATGAGCCTCATTTGTAGGTATGAAGCCGCTGACGGTGTGGAGCCACAGTTACACACTGATTCATTAGTCAACTGAAGGTCGAGGCTGTGACTGTAACAGTTGTATTTTCTTGTCTGGGAACATCCCTATTCAGGGAACCGGTTGGTGTTTAATAAAATTATGTATGTGCGTATGTGTTTTCAGGTATATATACATAGTATATATATATATATATCTATATATATATATATATATATATATATATATATATAATGTACCTCATGGTGGAATACCATAGCATTCTTGCCAGGCATTTGGTGAGAAATATAGTTTCTCTTTTTATATTTTATTCATTACAGAAATGGGATCGAACCCTGCTTTCTCAAATGAAAGGCCAGAGCGCTACCAATTGACCACGATGCGAATCGGAAATTTATTTCTGTGAAACACGTACTCATATGTTCATCAGTTCCGTATATATATGTATGTGTATATAATATATATATATATATATATATATATATATATATATATATATCGATAATACAAGTAGCTTGCATGCTTCAAACACTTGTGAAAGCAATTTCAATCTTGTTAGGCTTGTTTGCTGTTTTGTCTGAGCTCGCCTTATCATAATTATAAACACTATTTTTTTCACATTTTAGTTGTGCATGAAATAATGAGAGTGTAGCAAAACTAGCAAACAACAACAACAGCGACAAAAGAAGCGTTTTCTATAATCAGAGAAAATGGGGGTTAGGGTGCGACCTCATCCCGACTGTCGATGATGGCATATTATCGTTTCTCATCCACGCCTAATGTTGTCATTACTATCATCCTCCTATCACTGCCCAACAATTCTCAAGTCACCTACACCACGAAAGGAAAGCTCTCTCTCTCTCTCTCTCTCTCTCTCTGTTCGTGCGCTTTTGTCCATATGCTTTTATGTATGTGTGGGTGTATTTTATCGCCTTTCATTATGATTCTATTACCTATGCATTTGTTATTTAGTTTGTAGCAGTTTGTTCAACTTATTTTTGTGCAAAAAATGATCTCATATACTCTCCCCCTTGCCAGTTATTGTATGATGTGCTTTCCCGAGTCATGTAATCTACTCATATTGAATTTAGCGCAGATGTACTATAAACCGCATATGCTATGTGAGTAAAGAAGCTTCATTTATAATATAAGTTAAGACAAAATTGAATAATGTATATCTGCCTCTTTCTTGATTGCAGATTTTTTTTTCTTATGTAGCGTTTTGCCTGTTGATCTTAGCTTATTTCAATTTTTTTATGTTCGTTTCCTCTCTGTCTTTCCAGTGAAGCGCGCTTTTCATTTCGCTTATTTTTGTACATTTATTTTGTTCATCTTTGTGAGGTTCCAATGCCCAAATTCATTAGTCAGTGGGACGGTGCCGTCGTTAGACAACATGGCATCAGCATATAATGGGAAAATGAAGAATCCCTGAATTCTTGTGCTCGTTTACTTCGAAAGAGTAACAGCTGAAAGATGGGAAACGGTAGAAATAACCAGTGGTGCGCGGCCGAGATTAACTTTCGATAGGATGATCACAGATGTTCTGACATCCTTTTACCGTCCATCCCCTCCCCACCTTTTCCCCTCTTAGCAGCTATAACTGCTTTGTCAATCTGCTTAATGTAAAAAGCGTCATAAAAAAAGAAAGCGTTTAAAATCGAAACGGAATAACACCGATTGATCGAATCTATCTCCTGTTTTTCCTCACATCGGGATCATCTTTCATTCGGATGAGGGGAAAAGGGAAGGGGGTGGGGAGGGGGAGCGGGCGTTGAGAAGAAGGAGGTGGAGGTGTTGGAGGGTGTTATTGAGGGTTGAGATGGGAGGCAGAGGTGTGGGTGTTGGCTATCTCCCATCCTCCACTCCCTCTCCCTCTCCCTCTCCCTCCCAGTCCCCTCGTCTTCATCAGGACCCCTCTTTTCCTTGCTGGCAATCCACCTCCCCCAATTTTTTTTCCTTTTTTTTTTAAACTTCGTTTGATCCCATCGGCTCCTCGGTCCGTCTCTGATAGATATACACAACGCCATTTCCATTTATTATATCGCATGGGGCATATTCCCAAAAATTGAAGATACAGTTATCATTGAAGTATTCGTTTTTGGGGTGGGCGAATTAGCATTTTTCGCCCATTTTGTATTTCAAATGCAAATCCCCTTTCGAAGGCCCCGATCAATAGCGATGCTGTCTCCTATCCAAATGAAAGATTTCTTTTAACAGTGGTATTTTGGCTGGACGCGAATCTCTTTACGGCGATACGGGGAGGGGTTAGGGGGAGGGAGGAGGCAAAGAGAATGGGAGAGGGACAGCTGAGGGATTCAGCCGATGGAATATTAAATGCGTTAGATTCTGGTTTTGCTTACTATTTGCTTTTGCCTCGAAAAGCAGTCTCGAGATTCCATATCAGTGCTCCTAACCTCTCTCTCTCTCTCTCTCTCTCTCTCTCTCTCTCTCTCTCAGTATCTAATGGTGTATACATATTGCTCCTTCTCACTGGTCTTAAACCTCCTAATTTCGGGAGACCATAACAGTTCGGTAGGTCGCGTTCTTGTGTTGGATCCAGGTATCCATTTGGAGAAAACGACTCAAGTGTAAGTAATTTTCTCATCATCCTATAATAATTAGTTTGATTAGATGTTTAAAGTGTCGTAAAGTGCCTGTGTCCCACTACAAGCATCTACTGGTTCTTGTTCCAAGTATTACTAAGGTAGAAGTAGCATATATATATATAAATATATATATATATATATAATATATATATATATATATAATATATATATATAGTTTATATAATTATATATATATATATATTATATATATATGTATGTAATATGTGTATATATATTATATATATATATATATATATTATATTTTATATATATATGTATATATATAAAAATATATATGTATTGTATTTATATATGTATGTATGTATATATTATTAATATATGACTGGTATAAATGTTCTGTAACAACAGAGTTTTCCATCTAATAAAAGGAGCCCATAAAAAACACCAAAATAGAGAAAAAGTACTATATTTCAGAGACTGCTGTCTCCCTCTTCAGGTAGATGAATGAGAAAAGTTCACAGAAAAGGTGGTATTTATACCAAGAGGTCCATCCACAAACAAGCCATTTTAAGTCACCCCCGCTGATAATCTTCCTCTAATCTTCTTAAGGGTTGGTTGAATGAAGACGTTGTCGATCGTGTCCGAAATCCATCCTCCTTTTGAGATGTTCATTACCTGCCTCTCTTTTATTAAGGCCGATTCCATCATTTGACTCTTGTAACCGGCAGTGCTGCTATAAATTACACGTGACAAATTCCAGTTTATTCTATGGTTATGTTCATTTATATGGTTGAAAATAGCCGAGTTCTGTTGTCCATACCTAACTGACCGTTTGTGTTGTATTAATCTCTGGGGAAGGGATTTACCTGTAAATCCGATGTAAGATTGGTCACAGTCCTGGCATGGGATTTCGTATACCCAGAGTCCTTTGGAGATGTCCTTTTGTTGGACGTTATCAGGGATTTGGCTAAGGTGTTTGGGTAAGTAAATACAAAAGGGTTCGATTTTCCGAGGGGTTGGTTATTCTCTTAATCGTGCCAGGTGGGGAAGTTATTATTTTATTGTTGGGTGTATCTGGTCTTGTCTTTAGGGGGTCGGTAGAAAATTACGTTAGCTTGGTGAATTGCTTCTCAATTATATGGTCAGGATATTTTAAAGACGAAAGTTGCTTGCGAATTAGTTCAAATTCTTTTCCCAGGAATTCTGGGGGGGGAACAAATTCGTAAGGCTCTTAAGAACAAGTTACTAGCTACACCTATTTTGATAGAAATGTCATGATAGCTAAGTAGTGAATGTATGAAGTGAGAACGTTGGTTTTCTGTATATGGTAAATTTGTATTCTGTCGTATCTCTGATTATTAAAACATCAAGAAAAGGAATTTTGTTGTCTGTTTCCCATTCAACTTTAAATTTGATGCTGGGCACTAATGTGTTTAATTTTCGAGAGGAATTCATTGAAATTGCCCCACCTATTATCCCAAAAATGTTATGATATCATCCACGTATCTCATCCACAGCATGTTTTTGGGTTTTATTGCATTTATTACTGTAGTTTCAAAGGTTATTCCATGTACAGATTGGCTAGAACAGGACTTAAAGGACTACCCATACTACACCCGAATTTTGCTTGTAGAATGATTCCCCGAATGAAAATACGTTATTAGATGCACATAATTCAACTAGCTTTATTATTTTGTCAAGCGCCAATGGGAAATGATCTGAATAGGGGGATAATTTTACCCTTCAAAAACTGAAGAACGTCCTGTACTGGTACTTTAGTGAACAAGGAATCTACATCAAGGCTTAAAAGTTTTATGTTTGTGAATTTGTGGTATATGTGCTTCTCTGAATTTGTGACAAAAATCTTCCGAATGTTTAATGTGGACTGGGAGAAAATGTGCCTAAAAAAGGGGAAAGGAGGCCAGCTAACCATTTAGAAATTTGTAATTGAAAGCACCGGCACTACATGAAACGATGGGTCTGTGGAAGATTGTCTTTGTGAGAAGCCATAAAAATAGGGTAATTTAGGATTAATTACTTTAAATTTCTCTAAGATTAATTGGCAAAGACAAAAAGAGTATTGAACTATTAGAGAAATTTAAAGTAATTAATCCTAAATTACCCTATTTTATGGCCTTCCCAAAAACTCACAAAGACAATCTTCCATTCAGACCCATCGTTTCATGTGCCGGTGCTTTCAATTACAAAATTTCTAAATGGTTAGCTGGCCTCCTTTCCCCTTTTTTAGGCACATTTTCTCCCAGTCACATTAAACATTCGGAAGATTTTTGTCACAAATTCAGAGAAGCACATATACCACTTCACAACATAAAAACTTTTAAGCCTTGATGTAGATTCCTTGTTCACTAAAGTACCAGTACAGGACGTTCTTCAGTTTTTAAGGTAAAAGAAAATTATCCCCCTATTCAGATCATTTTCCCATTGGGCGCTTGACAAAAATAATAAAGCTAGTTGAATTATGTTGCATCTAATAACGTATTTTCATTCGGGGAATCATTCTAACAAGCAAAAAATTCGGGTGTAGTATGGGTAGTCCTTTAAGTCCTGTTCTAGCCAATCTGTACATGGAATACTTTGAAACTACAGTAATCAAATGCAATAAAAACCCAAAAACATGCTGTGGATGAGATACGTGATGATATCCTAACATTTTGGGATAATAGGTGGGGCAATTTCAATGAATTCCTCTCGAAATTAAACACATTAGTGCCCAGCATCAAATTTAAAGTTGAATGGGAAAACAGACAACAAAATTCCTTTTCTTGATGTTTTAATAATCAGAGATACGACAGAATACAAATTTGACCATATACAGAAAAACCAACGTTCTCACTTTCATACATTCACTACTTTAGCTATCATGACCATTTCTATCAAAATAGGTGTAGCTAGTAAACTTGTTTCTTAAGAGCCTTACGAATTTGTTCCCCAGAATTCCTGGGAAAAGAATTTGAAACTAATTCGCAAGCAACTTTCGTCTTTAAAATATCCTGACCATATAATGAGAAAGCAATTCACAAAGCTAACGTAATTTTCTACCGACCCCTAAAGACAAGACCAGAGATACACCCAACAATAAAATAATAATTCCCCACCTGGACACGATTAAGAGAATAACCAACCCCCTCGGAAATCGAAACCCTTTTGATTTACTTACCCAAACACCTTAGCCAAATCCCTGATTAACTTCCAACAAAAGACATCTCCAAAGGACTCTGGGGTATACGAAATCCATGCCAGGACTGTGACCAATCTTACATCGGATTTACAGGTAAATCCCTTCCCCAGAGATTAATACAACACAAACGGTCAGTTAGGTATGGACAACAGAACTCGGCTATTTTTCAACCATATAAAGTGAACATAACCATAGAATAAACTGGAATTTGTCACGTGTAATTTATAGCAGCAACTGCCGTACAAGAGTCAAATGATGGAATCGGCCTTAATAAAAGAGAGGCAGGTAATGAACATCTCAAAAGGAGGATGGATTTCGGACACGATCGACAACGTCTTCATTCAACCAACCCTTAAGAAGATTAGAGGAAGATATCAGCGGGTGACTTAAAATGGCTTGTTTGTGGATGGACCTCTTGGTATAAATACCACCTTTTCTGTGAACTTTTCTCATTCATCTACCTAAGAGGGAGGAGAGCAGTCTCTGAATATAGTACTTTTTCTCTATTTTGGTGTTTTTATGGGCTCCTTTTATTAGATATTAATATATATGTATATATATACATATACATATTTACATATATATATATATATATATATATATATATATATATATATATGGGTGTGTGTGTATGTATAGTGGGCGTGTGTGTGGGAGTGTCACAAATCCTTTTTATTCCAATAACAGGCCAGGTTTTTCCTTTCACATGAGATTTGATTATTCAATGGCTTGGTGTCGTCGATAGGAGTGTAAGCTTCTACTGCAGTAGATCCTAAACTGAATTGTTTCCTTTCTCTTCATTTCAGGTAAGCACTGCTTGTACTATGGTTAAGATTCAACACTGCACAAGATAATTCCAGACGGAGAGTTTATGGAGGTAAGGTGAGAAAAGTTACGGTATATGAATTCGTTTTGTTTTTACCTGATCCTATAAACATGCACTTATACCCGTAATTCAAAAAATAAAAAGATTATACAGTATTTTTATATATTTGTTTGTGTATACTTAACGTCCTAAGATTCAACCATACAGGAAAATAAAGCAGCATCATCGGAAAATCCTATTACAGAGAGAGAGAGAGAGAGAGAGAGAGAGAGAGAGAGAGAGAGAGAGAGGCGGGGGAGGGGGGGTAAAGATAAAAACGGAAGTTTGTCGGTTAGTTTTCTGTATATCCACGAAAAAGACCTGGTTAATTTAAAAGGCGTAACGGTGGTAAGAAAGAACCTCGTGACGAGAACGGTAATGCCGGGATACTAAAGTTATTGATAAGAAGTATTTTTTACACTATAACCAAAGGAGTTAGGACTCGCATCTATAACTAGTAATTGTTCAAACGTCATCCGGTAATAATTTCGAGTTGACACAGTTGCTGTTATTGTAATTGAAGAAATTCTTGGAATTCAACAAACTGGTAACATTTTCTTTAAAAGAATATTATTTATGAGTCATAAGGAAAAGATTAGCAGCCGTGGAGCAAAAGTTTTCATATGATGTTTGAGTAGTTAGATGTGTCATGTAAATTTTTATCACCTTTGCTCTTCTTTAGGATTATTCAGTATTGCTACAGAAAGCTTACGTTAGTAGTTAGTTTCTGAAGTCGCATACATACTTATATTATATATGTATATATGTTATATATGTATATTATATGTATGTATGTATGTATGTATATGTATATATATATATATAATATATATATATATATATATATATATATATATATGTATATATATATATATATATATATATATATATAATATATATGATATAATATAATATAATATAATATAAATAATGTACGTATATATGCAACTTCAGAAACTAACTACTAACGTAAATATTGAATAATCCTAAAGGTATATATACATATATATTTTCAGACCGAATCAATGGTTAGCTGTGATTTGTTACCTATCTATATCAGTACAGTCCAAACTGGCACGAGCTTCGTTTTTAACATGATTTTCCTTAGAATGTTTTGATTAGTAAAGATATCCATTCTTATGGGACAATACTATCTAATCATTCAAGGACTTTATTTTTTACTACTACGACCGTAATGTTATGAACAAGGTTACTAGTAAATGAAAGTGGCAAATATAATGTTTTGAGGGAAATAAACCATTTCATTGGTTTTGGTGGCACGGTCTTACATGGACTTGACCTCAATAGTCATTCTCAGCAAATCACATATTGCACCCTCTGGAAAGCCTTATCGAAATGGAAGTCTTAATGAAGATCTTTTTATACTACTATACTCTGTCCTTACGTACATTCTTAATATCTGCGACAAAACTACACTCTTAGAAGCAATTAATTCCTAAGATACTTAGCAAATATCACATTCAAAGATGTTGCGCTGTTCTTGAAGTATTTTATGGCATTTTCCCAGCGCCAAGCTTAATCAGAATTATCAGAATTAGTAAGCACATCTCTCACTTCATTGTTTTAACGTAATTACTCGCAAAATGTAAGCCGAAATAAAATTAAGCAAAGCGTCATCATAAGAGCACGCCAGACCTTGCTACAGCGACTGAGATGGCCAGGCTCAGAAAAATCGATAGGTGTTATCAATTATTTCCATCGGCGAAACAGAGCATTTATACCAATATGAGAGTACCGCGGCGAGATTAGAAATCAATATATGATATATGTGCTGTGGGATTTCCCTTTAACACCCCCTCCCCTTCTTTTTTGGAAGGGGGAGGTAGACAATAATCGCTAAAAAGGGAAATGAGTGTCGTTATTCCTTTTTTTCGTTATTTTTTTTATATACTTATAATGAGATGGACCCCTTCAGCCTCCTATCGGTTCATCTCTCACTTTCCCCCATTTTGCTTCTTACATAAAAAAGGGAATCCATAATACGTGCATGGAGGCTCTCTCTCTCTCTCTCTCTCTCTCTCTCTCTCTCTCTCTCTCTCTCTCTCTCTCATTTTCCTAATGCAGTATTGGTTGACTATTTCTCTTGATGAAAACTGGTGGAAATTTTGTATGATCTTCAGTTCACATTTATATCTTTATCATTGTGACTAAGCTTAAAAGATTAAGCAGTAGTATGCTATTTGCCATTATTAAAGTCTTATATTTCCATTAATTATTTTAATCTTTATGCTGAAGCTGCATTGTATAATTATCCATGTTTTTTTGTTCGATGTTGCTTTCTGTCTGGTCCTTCTCACATCCTCATTCTGCTCCGTTTTGCACCTCCCACATCCCTTTCATCCGTTATTTCTTTTCCATTCCTGTCTCCTTTTCCTTCTGAAATCCCTGTCCGACTCTCCCATTTCACCCCTCCTTCTCTCTCCTTCTCGCCTCACCCACTGGGGCAACAAACTAAGAGTCAAAATTAGAAATCAATACAAGTGGAATAATTGTGTATATGCATTTTGGGAGGGATGTGTGTTTTATGTCGGACAAGGAGATCGCCAGAGCCGATATTTATATCATCTTTTATATTGAGATGAAGTAATAAGCGAAGCCCGAATGCTGATTGGAAGCTGTAAATAATGCTTTATGTTGATTGAAATTTTGGCTTTAGTACTTTGCCGTTGCTGCTCAGCACAGCCTTTGAGCAAATCGTTTCCTTTCCTTTCTCTGTTTATGCATCTTTTCCTTTCAGGTATTTCCGTTTGTTTGTTTATTTGGTGAACTTTTTGGCTCTCTCTCTCTCTCTCTCTCTCTCTCTCTCTCTCTCTCTCTCTCTCCTGTTAGGTGCATAGATTTTGTTTTAAAGGAATGATTGTGCATAGGTTTAGCTTATAGTAATTAATATCGTTACCTTAGGCTAAAGCTCATCCTTTTCTTCGCTCGTCTACTGCAATACATTAACAACGATGATCGTTATTTCATGCAACTTCTTGCTTTTCTCGACTCTATTTTAAGCGCACAATCTCAACTTCCCCTTGAAGGACATCGGGGTTTTGTGTGAAACACAGTGGTGTGTATGTACACACGCAGACACACATATTCATACATATGAATTTTTATCACATCGCCGTGATTCATTTAAGCTACAAATGTCCTTTAATATCGCATTCGCTCTACCTCGGAATCAATATATTTTCATATCTTCTAACCAAAGGGGAATTTTTTAGTTGATAATAATTTCGTCCTCTCGTGAATTCGAACCAGCGTACAGAGGAGAAAAATCAGGACTTCAGTAACATTACCGACTCGGCCAACAAGTCGGTAACAACACTGAAGTATTGATTTATCTTCTGTACCGCCAAGGTTCGAATCCACGAGAGTACGAAATTACTATTAACTAGCTTAATGCATATACATATTCATATATATATAAATAAATGTATGTATGTATATGGAATGTGTATTGTTTGCTTGTAATAATGTGAGCGTGTAATATAATTCAGTGAAAGAGTATCGCATGAAACCATGTAATATGGGGAACTAAACTGAACATACATATATCTCTGTTGTATTTGCTTGCCATGTTATAAAGAAGATAAGTTTATTTTTTAAATACTACAATTATGTAAACAGAGCAGTTGTAGAAATGTCACTCCATTGCAGCTTACTGTAACTGTGAAATAGAAAATGCCGAATTTCATGGTAATTTATGAGGTTTTCTGTATTGAAATATATCGGTTCAGAAAAATGTATTTAGTAGTATGTTGTTGGTAATTTACATTTACATTAAAATCAAGGGGTTAGCTATAACTACTATAAACTTTCTTTATTGCCCTGTTTTTATGTTTTACCATTTTTTTTTCAACTGTTGGTTTATGGAAACCCATAAAGCATCTATATATATTTGTCGATATACATAAATAGATGCGTGTATGTTTATATATATATACATAGATACATACATACACACACACACACGCACACACACACTATATATATATATATATATTATATATATATAATATATATATATATATATATATTATGATCTATATCATTCGAGCTACAAATGTCCTTTAATATCTGATTCGCTCTACCTCGGAATTGATATATTTTCATAGAGCGAGAGCGAATTAGATATTAAAGGACATTTGTAGCTCGAATGATTTATATGAATCACGGTGATGTGATAATTCTATATATATATATATATATATATATATATATATATATATATATAATATATATATCATATATACATACATACATACATACATGCACACACACACATATATATATATATTATATATATAAATATATATTACACATACATACATACTAAACATACATACATACATACATACAATACTACATATATATATAATATATATATATATATATATATACTATAATATATATTAATATATACACATAATGTGCGTGCTTATACCTGTGTCTGTGTGTGTATGGTAAAGTCAATCAATTGAATATACTGTTAAAACTTTTGTAATAACAGGCGCACCCTGGAAACTCCAGCCCTATTGAGTGCTAATGGTTTCGGAATATAAAGCTAAGACAAAGGCGCACCTCGTGTAGTGTTATGAACCTCTTAGTAAGGAAAATCCCATTAAATGTTGTTTGAGGCTCTATTTTGAGGCAAACAGCAACGCATACATTAAGTCAGTCTGGCATCTAAAACTGTCACCACCGTGGTAGAAAACAGTACAATCTAGACATAACTGCCCAAGGAAGTGGCAGTGGTTTGAAATGCTGATATAACGTCCCCCAAGCTAGAAAATGGCCTACTGTAGGATCTTGCACCACTTGGTGGGAGGATGGCCATAGCAACCATTCTTTCACTCTGTGTGGATGCCTGGAAAGTGAAAAGCAACAGTACAATCTACGACATAACTGCCCAAGGAAGTGGCAGTGGTTTGAAATGCTGATATAACTTTCACTCTGTGTGGATGCCTGGAAAGGGAAAAGCAACAGTACTCTCTTCATGTGGTCAATGGCTTGGGGTTTGCAGATTCCTGCCCTGTACTGATGCTGCAAAATTCCAAAGTAATCATATAATGGCAAGTGAAAATTGAAAAACTAATTCCTGGTGAATTCGGGTGAAATACATGGCGATTTGTTTACAGTGAGGGAGCTGAAAGGTATGGCACAAACTGAGATGAGTGAAAGAAAAGGAAAGGACAAAGAGCAGTTGTGGTTATGGTAAATGAAAAGTTGAAAGACAAGTTGAAGACAAGTAAAAGAATACAAAGTTGAAGACAAGTAAAAGAATACAAAGTTGAAGACAAGTAAAAGAATACAAATATGCTTGATATGAGCTTTGTATTGGTAAGACTGAGTGTAATAGATGTAAAAGTTGTACTAGTTTGTGTATTTAATCTAGGTATAGAAAAGAATGAGAGTAATACAATGTTTTGGGCAAGAAAAAGAAAACGATCATGTTGTTAGGTGTAGTCCTTAGAGTAAATGAGAAAAAAGCGATTCTGTGAAAATTATTTTAGAATGGAGCGTGATTCTTGAGAATAAATATTATCAAAGAAGAACAGTTGTAAATATGCAAGGGAAAGTTGTGAGAGTAAAGATTAATGCAATTGCAAGAAAATGAGTGGCTGGAGGTATATTTGATTATATTGGAGCAAGAGTTAAGGTAACTAGATGCTAATGTATGAAATGTAGGGATGGGCTGTGAATATAATTAAGAAAAACAATTTTCATAAGAACGGAGTGAGAGTGCCATATAAGAAGAAAATGGATGAAAAATGGCATAGGATTAAACACACAAAAGTGGAAGAAGTAGATGGGGAGTATGTGGAATTCGAGGATGATATCATATGCTCAGCTAGGAGTATTTGGGATAAAAAACAGCTCAGAAATTTGGGATAACAAAGAAAAAGTGGTTAGATGAGGAAATGAGAAGTTTAGTAAATGGAAATACAGATCATATAAGGTACCAAGGGATAGTATAGAAAGAGAAGATCATGCACAAGTATACTGAAAGAAAACAGGGTAGTTTGAAAGAAGGTTAAAAGGAAAAATGGGTATTATAATAGATGGAAGAAGGTAAGGTAAGCAAGAACGCCAAGTAAAATAAGAATTTGGTATACTGAAAAGTGCGGAAATAAAGTTAATAGACGAAAAGATCCCAGAATTAAAGATGCAAATGTAGTGACGTTGTCCAAATTAAATGTAGTTCGGTGTCGATGGAGTGGCATTTTCAAGTTTTCAAGGTATGTCTGGAAAATGGGAAGGTTCTAGGGAAATGGGTTAGAGGAATGATAGGCACTTTGTGCAAAGGCATAGGCAACAGGGGAATCCTGTAAGAATTATAAGCACACAGGATACTGATGGTGTTTAGTAAGATTCTGTCTTAGAAATGAAGACAAGAAAATTGGTGTGGGTTTAAACAAGGAAAAATTTGTCTTAAGAGAAATCTGAAAGGTAAGGGGAGAATTTGTATATGGCATATACGGAATAAAAAAAAATAGAGAAGTAGTGTGGCAGCTTGTTAGCTTGAATGAAATAAAAGATATGTTACCGAGAATGATGAAAAGTACTATCAAGCTTTTGAAGCAAAAAGTTGGATAGCACATCAGGCGGGGGATGGAAGGGAGTGGCGTTAACTTGGCTCTGAGACAAGGATGAGTTAAGTTTCTATATATATATATATATATATTATATATATATACACACACACACACACACACACACACACACACACATATATATATTTTTATATATATATATATATAATAAATTGGATGGAATAACGTAAGAAGTTAGAGAAAGGTTATTTGATGTTGGTGGTTAAAAAGTTGCCAGATAACAAAATTGGTCGTGAATGGATTATAATGGCTGGTATTTGCAGATGGTCCAATCCTGAATTGTGATAACGAACAGAGGCTGCAGAAGCAACTGAAAGAGTTTGAAAGCCCAGAGTAAATGCTAACAAAATTCAAGTTACGAAGTCAGTGAAAACCAGGAATAAGGTGTAATGAATATTCTTACGGATGATGGTAGAATGAGAGAAGAGGAATCACAGGTTAGAAGTCAGGAAAACCAGGATAAGGTGTGATGAATATATCTTACGGATGATGGTAGAATGAGAGAAGAGGAATCACAGGTTAGATGAAGCAATAAAATAGAGGGATGTATGGAAAAGATTGAGAAGAGGCTTAATTTGCATATGGAGGGAGTGAATGAAGGTCATGCGAAAGTGGCTATTTTTCAAGTTTAAAAAAAAAATTGATTATCTGTATGGGCGGTACGTGCCGATAGATATATGTGTAGAAAGAAGGAAGGAATTGATATTTTCTTTTTGAGAGACATAACTTCTATGTGCGACCTTTTCCCCCAAATGTGACGAATTTCACTGTGGTGAATAACCTTTAGAGTAAATTATTTTGATTTCGGTGCCGACTGCAATTATCCCTGTTAATTCGTTCGGTTCTCATATAAGTTTCTCTCTAATGACTCCGGCATTTCACTCTGTCCACGCATTCCAAATGTCTTCTGTTTCTGGAATTAAGGTGTTAGAATACTCTAGTTGGGGCGCTTATGCGTAAGGTATCATGCTTTTGTCAACTCTTGGTAATCACTTGGTTAAGTGCATTGTGAATAAACCTTTAATAGAATAAGACGAATTTAAAGGTAAGTTTTCAAAAGGTCAACGCTGTCATTTTGCCTGGCAAGTTTACAGACTGCCTGAAAAGTGTTGCTACTGCGCCATATTGAAACTGAGGCAGTTTTTCTTAATTATAGGTAGAAATCATTATCTCTCTGTTTAAGCAGCGATGTTTTATGTGTGAAAGGTGATGGATGGCAAATTTATGTCTCATGAAAACGAAAGGTTCAGAAAAGCCTTTTTCTTTCATTTGAAGTTTTTGGTTTGAAAACTCTACCTTCTTACTTAAGCTCAGTAAATGATGGAGTTTATTGTATCACAATAATTAATGATATGATGTAATCAACGAAGAAAAGGGAATCTGCTTCAAGTATCAGTTATTTTTTTAAATACTTATGCTACGGACGGTCAGTTCATCAACAGTGTGATGTTTTGAACGAAAAATGTGAACATCAAATAATGATAATTAGCCTACGATTTGATGTTCAGTTGGAACATTAAGCTTATCGTTTCTTTCCAGTGTTTCTGTCATTCCCGGTGCAGTGAGTCATAGTTTAGTTTACGTCGTTCACTACAATAGTCTGTAAGCATACGTGCATATTCTTGTGCATCCGTAAATACATATGCACAAGAGGATTCAAAGGCAGTTCTTTAATTGATGCTGAAAACAGGACTCACTGTTTATAAAACTATTAAATCGTGTAAATTTGACCTCCGGATAAATATAGGTATAACTGCTGTCCAATGTTTTCAAGCTCTTGTACCTTATTGTCCGTTTTTTGCCTCATAATATTCTTAAAGACACTAGGTTTTTTAAAAGCTGTTGGAAATGAATCGTAATTTCCACAATGGTAATTTATTTTGAATGTTAACAATTTCCACAGTGGTAGTTTATTTTGAATTTTAACATTCTCACGCTGCTGTGATATCTTCAAATTGCATTCATGGTTTAGTTCATGTTGATTTATGCTTGTGAAAGTTCTCTCTCTCTCTCTCTCTCTCTCTCTCTCTCTCTCTCTCTCTCTCTCTCTCTCTCTCTCTCTCTCTCTCTCACTGCATACGTATATGTAGGATGGCCCAAAGAAATAGATTTCCCACAAGTACAGGGTCAACTCTGTAGTTTGGAAATTGAGACTAGAAAATAGCACTATTGATCTTGGGAATTTTCAGTGTCGTTCCTGGCTCAAAAATACATTCGCTATTGATTTTCGTTCTGTGAAGTTTGTGTGCATGATCAAGTCTACGTCCTTGTCCGTCTAAAAATATTATATTTCATGAAAACGTCTCAACCGAAAATATATTTTCGCAACAGCTGTTGGGAGTGTCTGTTATTAAAGATTTTAATACGCATTTTCCTTTATATATGTCATGTCATTTAACTGTATCATGACTTCTTTATTCTGTTTCCTTTAGTCTAAAGTAATCGATTGCCAAACTACCTGGTGCTAGTGCAAGCAGCGTTATTCTTTATAAACACGAATTAGCAAGGATCACGCTATTTCTTTTAAAGTCCTCATCAATGGAGTGAAAATTAAATAGTAATGCGAGTTAACAAAGAGAATTATGTGGACTCGTCGATTTGCTTTAGTCTATTACTTGATGGCTGCGCGCCGTTCGCTGAAGAAATAGTTATCGTTGCATAGAGTACTTGAAAAAAGAAAGACCTGGCCTATAGGCTTACGTACAGTGGAGTATTGAACACAGAAAAGAAACTGTTATAAGATTACCTTTTTATAACAGTGTTACCGAAAAAAACAGAAAACTGAAAACCATGAATTTCGTTTTCAAGTCAACACCATCAGGAGCACTGCATGAAAGGCCATAAAAAAGATGACCAGTATATAGGTGCAGAAGGGATATATATGAAAAATGCAACTTTCCCAATGTCGGAGTAGAAGGCGAGAATCTGCATTCACTTCTCTCTGAACACGTAAATTATACGAATTTATGTTTTAGTAGTTCACTCTTGAGACAAAAATCATAAGGTAAACGTTGGCAACAGGAAAATGAAGTTGAAAAGGAGTGTGACATTAGATAAAGCATATTCGTGGGCGTGGAATGAACAACAGCGATGATTACGTTGGTCGGAAAGAAATACTTCGGTAACTTGGATAAGATTGATTCGAATTGTTGTACTGGAATCCATCCTTTGGCCAGAGAAGCTGAAATTGTTACTGGTTCTGTGATATATAGCATATACAGTAAAGTGTCTCAAAAGCCTTTGTTTTAACACTATATTTAGGGAAAACCACACCAAAGAAATCTGTTTGTCTCCTTGAAAACAGCTCTCACTAGCGCATCATGCTACCGGTAAGATAATACAATTATTCCCTTTGTAGAGTTTAATAAGCAAGTAAATAAAGGTCCAGTTTTTCTCTACAGCGTATAATGCTGTACGAAACTCTCAGCCAGGCCCCATGAAACTCTCAGCCACCTCCCATGAAACTTTCAGCCACGGCTCGGTGGTGGCCTGCTGTAGGTGTCTGACGCACGATCATGGTTAGCTTTCACTTTACATAAAATAAAAACTACTGACGCTAGAAGTTTGCAATTTGATATGCTTGATGATTAGAGGGTGGGTGATCAACATACCATTATGCAGCCCTCTAGCCTCAGTAGGTTTTAAGACCCGAGGTCTGCATACAAAGTGCGGACAGACAGACACATAGCCATCTCAAGAATTTTCTTTTACACCAGACTGCTGTTCAGTACCTCTTCTTTTCCTTTCTCTACATTGGTCTGGAAATCTTTTCCTGCTTCTGTTTTCTAACTAGAACTTTTCGTTCATTAAAAGAAAAGCCTATCGATTGCTTCTGTTTTTATTCTTTAACTTCATATCTTGGCAAGAGAAGGATAATCAATGCCTGTCTCATTTACCTACAGAAAGAAACAATGACTTCGTCGTCTTACTATAACCAGATATGAAGATGATAATAAGAGGTCCTATATTGATTAAACATTCATTATTTTCCGGTGTATTTACCAGTAGGTGATTTAACAGATATATGGATTACGTGAATTGGAATGATGTTGAACTTTTTTTCATATTTTTTTTTAACGTTAGTTTTAGTTTTCTGATAAGCTCTGTTTTAGTCTAATGTGCCCTTATACCAGTTGTAAATTAGTCATCGCTAGGTGAAACTTTACGGTCATATTATTGATTTAGAAAGTGTAAATAAACATTTTGTCCAGTTAGCATTATAGCTCTGATTACTAAGTTTTAGTAATATTTTTTTCCCCAGTGTTGACTGGAAGCGGATATTAAGCACTTTTATCGAAGACTGTTTTCATTATATATCATATAAACAAGATTTATCTCAGATTGTTTAGCACTTTACAACATATCTTACGAGACAGAACCAACTGAATTCACCTCCGGCCCTGTAAACTTTAAGATGTTTTTCATGAGAGGAAGATGGCGGTGTTTCTTGTAGTAACAAACGCATTGATAATTTGTTACATCGAAAAGTTTTCTTGTTGAGATATACCGCATTTACAAGTTGTGGGACCATAGATCATCCTTCTTTTTATCGACAAATAATATGAAAGTATGTAATATTACGTTTGAAATGAATCATCGAATGCAGGAGGTACAAGTGTTTTCTTATAGTTTATCTGTGTGTTAGTTAAAAGTGACACATTTTCCTCTAACCTTACAAAATACTGCAGCATTAATCTCGGTTCTTACAATGAACATTATAAACCAAACAAAAACTTCTTTCAGTTTTCTTCTGAAGATTGAAAAGAAACCCACAAAATTACTGTGTATAACGTGTTTACTTAAAAGTATTTACATTTTATTTTACTCAACACGAGTACTTTCAGGCCTTATCTGTGGTCAAGACTGCTGGGCCTTGACCCAGGCTGACAACCTACACATCTCTTGAAAAAGGACCACAGATAGAACCTGAAAGTACTCGAGTGTTGAGTAAAATAAGATGTAAATACAGTAATTTTGTGGGTTTCTTTTCCAATTAACATTATAGTCGGAAGACCTTCCATTTTATACATTCAACTGATGTGCACTTGTGAGAAGAATCGATATTATACCATTAAGAACATTATGACACGATTCTTTATGTTGTGATAATAAAGCTGTAAAAAATATGAGAAGGAAAAGGTAAGATGTTTCAGGGCAGCTTCCTTTGTAATTAAATCAAGCACAGACTTATCTTATAAGCTAATAAATGAAGTCACGTTGCCCTGAGCTATTTAAGGAGAAATTGTTAGAATACCTTAAGTTTATTTGTTTATGAAATATAACTTTGATGTTATCTATGACGTTATTGTTTATAAATGAGCATCTTATTTTCAAGGCTGAGGGTAGTTCTTTATTGGTCCTAGGATATGAGAAAAAGGTTTAATAATGACGATTCAAATTAGACCAGCTAATTTCATAAGAACGTTTTAATCCTGTTGTAAATGGTGCTGTTTCATTAATATAAATAGATACGGTTTTTTTTATTTTAGAAATATTCATTATTCAGTTCACATTTATGTCTGGACATTCAATATATATAATCTTTTGCTTTTCTTCTCGTTTCTTCAGCATTATGCCTGGCTCCGCAGTCGTCAAGTTCCTCAGACAAGAAGTTTTTGAAATTCTAATTCTTTTTCTCAGAATATCTGATTATTGCAGTTTATTTTTATAGCAACGTCGTCTATTCGCGGTGTTATCGGTGCATTTCTTCTTTTCGTTCTATTGCTCAATTGTAAATTTCACCATTTTACTGGATTTCAGTAGAGTACGTAATACGTCGAAAACGTCTTGTATTGTTGCGCTCAAAATGCTTGAAGCTAGCATGAATATTATATTTTACTATCAAGTACTTATTAATGGGCTCCCATAGTATCGGAAGTTACACTTAATTTCTCTGTTTTCTCTAATTAGAGAATTTGTAGTCATCTTAAGACATAATATCATTTTTATTGTTCCTTATTACTGAGTTGAGCTAAATAATGCCCCTGATATTTTTTTTATCCCTTCCTTGCATCGTATTCGATGAAGATCTGTTGACTTTCTAGTCCCTAAAACCACTAGTCGGGATGACAATCTGCTATTGTTTGACACGTTATTCAGTTTGTAGGTGTTTTGTCATAGAAGCTTATTATAGCCGAAAAATAATTTTCAAGCGTGTCTTTATTAAGTATTTAAATCGATGAAGAGGAAATAGAGAAGGAAGCAAAATATATTTTGCATTGGCCGTGTTCTTTTTCCTTTATATGATTTGGTTAAGAAAATTTGGGACTGAAACTTCACTTGGTGAGACCCTGAGAGAAAGATCTCAATGTGAAGATAATGAAATAATCTGATTTAGAGGTATGAATACAGCCACTTTCAAACACCAGAGTTCTGCTAGTTTAAGAAAATAGAAATCCAGCAAGCGACAAAAAGGAAAATCTAACGTCTTAACTGAATGGGAGAAGGTTCATTTAATGAAAGCGATTGCTTATTTATATTATAATACAATATCATGGCTGTGTAGTAAATTTGAAACATTAGTCAGTTTATTAACGAAGACGAGCCCTCAGGCAGTTCATGGAAATGAACACTGGCACCAAATGGAAATGAGAACTACTAGTTAATGGATTGTTGAGGCAACCAGTATAGCCTGACTTGACTACCCGATTTTACCACTAAGTCTCTTTTCAATGGTCGTTTGCCTTGCATTTTTAAAGTAATTTTGTGTAGTGTTTTTTTACCTTAATCATTTTTTTCATTACTATAATCTATAGAAATTATGGAGGAATTTTCTGTCATAATTCCTTCCTTTTCTTCTGTTTCCAATGTGTGTTTCTTTTTTTCTCTCCTTTTTTTCTTCATTGTGCAACACCAACATTACATCACCTTTTCTTTCCGTTTGAAATTGTATTGATTCCCCTTAGCTGATCATAAATTGCAAATGAAATTATACAATTTTCCTGCGTATCGAGGAGGAACTAATTGTTCATCAATACCGTAAGGAATGCGTTCAGTTCAGCTGTAATGTATGTTAATATATTTTGCGAATGCTTTTAGCTTGTAGCTCCGTGTAATATTGGCTCATTAATATGAGACTATTAATGATTGTATTTGCCAATGATAACACGCTGTCCAAGTCGGCGTACGCGTGATTACGAAGCATTAAGGCGAAATACAACCAATGATTTGACGCTGATTAGCCCAAATTAAGACTCGTTCGAATGGAAACGCAAATATGAATTTTTGATCGCTGTTTGCCCTGCGGAATATGTTGTTGCTAATCCAGGAGCCGTGAAGAACAGATGTAATTGTCCTGTTAAGTCATTTCAAACGATAAAAATCGTCGGCAGACTGAGTCTTAGCGAAATTGCCTCCAGTTCAATTAGATCCCTCCCCATTTTCTTTCACACTCCTCCACGTTAGTCATTTTAGGGCTGACTGTTGGATTCCTTCGCTCTCGGTAGTAGTGATTTTATTGATAACCAATCGGGATGCAAGGTGACGTCTCTCCTTTGGAGTCATTGCGGCACGAGAATCAAATTAAGCTTATTCTGTGTGTCATTACATTGATTCTATATTTAATAAGCGAGGCATTCTCTGGTTGACAAATTTATTAATAGCGGTGTTATGTTTGCAGTATGTTTAAAGATCAAAGCAAATGTTTTGTTTTGATACCTCACAGTGACTGTTTGAAATTAGTGACACGTGCAAACTTTGATTTGTTACAGTTAAGTTAAAGTATTTTTTTTTTTTTTTACTTCGTAGTCTCCGCTATCCATTTTAATGTTGTTGCGAGTTATTCACTTTAAATTTGAATGTAACTGCTGATGGAATGAAAGACGATAAGAGTAGCGTATACTCAGTTACATTTTATGTGGCAGTGAATTCTTGTATTTCAAAAAAAATTATTCAAATGATCATTTTTGTCCTTCCTCTTAAGCAGCAACTAGGTATTATGTCTGCCTTTATAAAGCTCATTTTTACTCTGATATGTAAAGTATTAAATCCAGTTTTCTGCTGCGTCTTTAAATCCTGTTTATAGATTATATTTCGTTTCTTTCTTTATTGTAAAACTTTTGGAATCTGTTATTTCCCTCTACTCTTTCTTCTCGCTACCTGTCCGTTGATAATAATCTTACTCGTAGAGTTGCCTGGATTGTGAACAGTTATGCTTTGTTATGAATGGCCTGCAATTGTAAAAGTCATGATATCATAGCGCTTGTGGAAAAACAGTTAAACTGTACCCGGTCTATATCTCTCTCGCCGATGCGATGGTAGATTGCAATCTTATCATCGATTGAAAATTGTGTGTGTTTGAGGAAATTTCATCAGATCGCTAGAACGATAATAGCCCTTTTTTGGTTGGCCTTCGTGATCACGATGGAGAGAGATCATGAAAATTCCACATCCCCCCATATCGTTTTGTTCAAGAAATAATTTATCACGCTTGGCCCAAATACGCCAGAGAGAGAGAGAGAGAGAGAGAGAGAGAGAGAGAGAGAGAGAGAGAATTGACATCTGGCGCTACACGAGGGGCTATCTTAGATTCTAGTAAACTTAAAGAGTTTCACACTTTATTTCAAAGAATTGTAGACAAAAACAGCAGCCTTATGGAACCTTGATAACTGTACAATAGAACTTCTTGTTTTTTAGATATAATTTCTGCAATGCAGCCGACGAGAAATGTTTGTGACGATAGTATAAATCATAATTAATACATTCAGAAAAAGATAACTTCGTGCATTTTTCCTTATTATGCAAAGTTCTCGTTATGCTGGCGAGGTCGACACAAGAGAACGATGTTCTAACAGAGTAAAACATCAGTAAAGTAAAACTATATAGTCATCGTAGATTAATGTGTAGCCTTCTGCCAGACTAAGGAGAAATGCATTTTCAGCTAGAGATCCTAAGATAATAAGGTTTAAATGTTACTTTGAACCCTTAAGTGTAGCTTCATGAAAGTCATGGATCTGGTGAATGTTACGATGAAACACTATCAATCATTAACATGACTAGAAAGTTACTAGAATACACCAGGCTTGAAACCACAAAGCGGTAAGATAACCAAAGGGAGAAGAAATTATAATTAAAAGAGGGAAACGGTAATGAAAAAATATACACTCATGCCGAAACACGCATACTTTTATATATATTATATATATATATATATATTATATATATATATATATATATATATATATTATATATAATTTATTATAACAGTTTTATAAAAAGTGCGAGATACAACTTGGATGAAACATGGATGGATTTCTCCTTTCAGAGATCGTAGTTTTTTTTACTCCATTCGAAGGATGATATTGGCAACAGACTGAGATTATCAGAATGACAATTATTATTATTACTGTATTATTTTCTTTTTCTTGTTTTAATATGCTCCTATCAATAAACTGTCAGTCTTCTATGATATAGATAACGCACATGACGCAATGGAAAAGTCAGCATAGAGGAGCCAACATTTGAATTTTTTCATGAAAATATCGTCATCTTCGATGAAGGAATGGCTTTTCAAGGGTGTTTCTTCAAGTTGCGTGAAATAAAGTTTCGGGGTGAGCTGTTACAAGGATATTCGAGGTAAATGCACATTTTGATATTCCCAAAGTAAAAGAGTGAATACACACAGAGCTGGGAATCAGTATACGATCTGATGACTTAAGTTGTTTACGGAAATATGTCTTTAGGACGTTCGAGGACTTTTCATATTTAATGGAAGTCCGTAACAAACTGATCACCTATCAGATGCAATTACAACAGATTAAGAAAATCATTTGATGCGAGTATTAAGGTTCTTATAACCATATTCGTATTTTGTTGAAAGACCATTTCTATTTTCATCGGCAACTGTTGTGCAGAATATATAATACTGACAGGACGCCGAGTGAATTTATTCAGAACCGAATAACGGGAGTCAAGCCCAGACGTCTCCTCAACGAGGACAGCTTAGTTCACCATCCGAGGCACGACTTCGCTATAGTGTCATGATATTATCATTAGAAAATCCTCGACGCCGATTTTCATCGGATGCTTCTTAGCTATTCACCGTACATGCGGCAACGGGACTGAAGTTATACGTGTGTGTGTGTGTATGTAGTAAAACCTCATAATCAAAGAGAGAGAGAGAGAGAGAGAGAGAGAGAGAGAGGAGAGAGGAGAATCGAGAGAGAGAGAGAGAGAGAGAGAGAGAGAGAGAGAGAGAGTCTTAAGGTCCCGTTTTTATGGAATTAGAGATTAAAATTCCTCACCAGATTAATTATGTATTTTTCGTTATGGAGATTACCGCGAGTAGTTTTGTATGTTTAGGAATTTTTTTATTTTTTTCTTGGCCTCGGTCGTTTCGTCCCACGGTGGGATATGGTGGCTGTATATCGTATGGATTAAATCGTCTCAAGAGGTGGCCTAAGTAGGAGTCATGAGTGCCGCATTTATAATGATAATCCCTGGCTTACGTCAACGCTTAATTAACATGATTTCATAGAAGGTGGAAATTCTTATGGATGTATCTTATAATAATAGTAGTAGATGATGATGGTGATGTCATTAGTGATTTTCATCGTGTATTTGTCTTGAAAAGTGCTTTAAGGCGAACGTTATAATTAATTCACGCCTTTAGCTGTGGCTGAAAAATACCATGATCATGCCCAGGCATGAATAAAATAGAATAAAATCATCTCGGTAGGAGAAAATAAAGATTCAGCAAGTTTATTTTTATGAAACGAAGAGAGGAAAAGTATTGTCAAATCAAGTGAAAAGGAACCCCTGACATAACACATATAAGAGTTTTAAAAACATTGACTATGAGGAAATTCATGAAAACGTAAAGATACTGCGATGAAACTCATTTTGCGTGGCATATATTCAAATAGAGGAGAATTTTCATGATGCTTTTGTTTTATCCACTAGATGATAAACATGATCTATAATCTATAGGTGTACTCCCAGACAGTGAAAAGGTTCCATGTTTAAAATTAACATTCAAAGATAAAAGAGAGAAACATTCCTTAGAATCGCACAGACCCATATCTAGCTTTTTTTTTTTTCTTTAACTAAAACTGGTGAAACAGAAGTGCACCAGCTCCATGGTCAGATGATACACGTAGACGAGCCTACCATGACAAACAGACCAAATTCAACGCATGGAGACAAAAGTCGTTCGAATGAAAAGTACACCATTAATGTTGAGTCTCGCCACGATGAGGAAACTTGAAGGAATTACTCGGCGTCATCTGTTGTGGACCAAATTGGCATCATCTAGCTTTAGGTCAGACTCCTCTTCCATTCCACCACTGATGTTGGTAAATGGGTCACTGGCCCTAGGGAAAAGCTGAACTGCTTCATCGAGCTTTTGAAGCTAATTAATCAGCTGAGAGGGTCCTTCTCCCTGATACTTGTCATCCTTTACCTATTCTTCGAAATTTACATATTGAACTAGAGATGTTAAGAACATTCTGGATAATCTTGATAGCTTGGGTGGAGGAGATCTTGATGGTTTCTACTTTTTTTTTTTTTTTTTTTTTTTTTTTTTTTTTTTTTTTTTTTTAAGTCTCCAGTGTGATGTCTCCCAAGATTAGTAGATTCTATAGATCTTTATGTCGACGTGTTATCTTTGTGGACGAGCACAAGCTTAGTAATGCAGTGCCTGTTCGAAAGAATGGCATATCTGCAGACTGCTGTAACTACAGGCCAATCTCTATTCTCCCTGTGCTCTCCAAAGTTGCTGAAAAACTTATTTTTAAGCCACTGTATAAGTATGTGGAATCTAAAAGACTGTTAGCTGATAGTCAATGTGCATATAGGAAGCAGTTAGGTACCTGTGATGCACTTATAGACTTGACATGCCATTTGCAAAGGCACCTTGATAAGGATTTTGTGTGCAGTGCAATTCAAATAGATTTTAGTACTACTCTCGATTAAGTCAGTCACAAGGCACTTATGTATAAATTTCGGAATCTTGGAGTGGGTGGGTATGTTTTAGGATTACTTCAAGATTTCCTTTCAGGTAGGCAGCAACGAGTTGCTGTGGACAGGATCTTTTTTAGTGACCCAAGACCTACTGTGTCTGGAGTTCCACAGGGGCAGTAGTCTCGGTCCGCTGTTATTTCTAGTGTATACAAGTGATATGGTTGTTGGCCTGGAATACAAGATTATTCAGTATGCCAGTGAAGCAACACTTGTGGATGTAGTAAAGTCTCTTCTTACGAGAAATGAAGCTGTCCTCAGTCTCAATCGGGATATGGACCGGTTCAGGGAATGGTGTAGTCGGTGGGGTGTGAGGCTGAACGAAAACGCTATTGATTAGATTTCATACAGATTTCCCACCCGATCCCCCGTTTAAAATGGATGAAACTTTGCTGAATTAGTCTGAAGCTCTGATTACTCTAGGTGTAACTTTTGACACACTCTAACTTTTGAGAAACATCCCTTGATAGTTTCAGCAAATGCCGCTCTAAAGTTTGGTATTGTTCTTGAGGCCATCTATATTTGTAACTGATAAGATCAATGCAACCTGTTTTAGGTCATTTGTATTTCCTTTACTGGAAAACTGTTCTCCGGTGTGGATATCTGTTTTCTAGTAGCAGCAGTTATGTCTTGGCGTTTTCTAATAGTAACAGTTAGGGCTTGGACCATCGACAGAAGGTCGCTTTGTTGTTTCCAACAGAGATCTTTCACATTCACAAATGATTCCTGGTCCCCTTTATCTGCCGAGAGCAACCAGATTTGCTGGACAGCAGCACCAGTATGCAGTAAATTCGCCTCGCTTTCGAACTTCTCAGTTCCAGAGGTCTTTTATTCTTCAAACCTTTGGACTGTAGAACAGCTTCTCAGAGGAGGTCGTGCAATTGGAACTTCAAAAGTTCAAGCGGAAATGCATTACTAACCTAATGTATTGTTCTTGTATTTATATATATATATATATAAAATATATATATATATATATATATATATATATATCTATATATATATTATATATATATATATATATATATCTATTTATTGATTAAATTTTTCTTTTTTAATCAAGTGTATTTCTTCTCTGTGTATTTCGCTTTACTTCCTCACATTTCTTGATGAACACCATATTCTTGGGGAGGTTGAATTTCAGTTAGTGTCCCCTGTGGGCTTGTCCCATATGAATAGGCTTCATCTACTGAATAATAATAATAATAATAATAATAATAATAATAATAATACATGAGACAGACTAAAGAACTAGCCAGCGATGACACATGGCAATGGCTACAGAGGGGAGAGCTAAAGAAGGAAACTGAAGGAATGATAACAGCGGCACAAGATCAGGCCCTAAGAACCAGATATGTTCAAAGAACGATAGACGGAAATAACATCTCTCCCATATGTAGGAAGTGCAATACGAAAAATGAAACCATAAACCACATAGCAAGTGAATGCCCGGCACTTGCACAGAACCAGTACAAAAAGAGGCATGATTCAGTGGCGAAAGCCCTCCACTGGAGCCTGTGCAAGAAACATCAGCTACCTTGCAGTAATAAGTGGTACGAGCACCAACCTGAAGGAGTGATAGAAAACGATCAGGCAAAGATCCTCTGGGACTATGGTATCAGAACGGATAGGGTGATACGTGCAAACAGACCAGACGTGACGTTGATTGACAAAGTCAAGAAAAAAGTATCACTCATTGATGTCGCAATACCATGGGACACCAGAGTAGAAGAGAAAGAGAGGGAAAAAATGGATAAGTATCAAGATCTGAAAATAGAAATAAGAAGGATATGGGATATGCCAGTGGAAATCGTACCCATAATCATAGGAGCACTAGGCACGATCCCAAGATCCCTGAGAAGGAATCTAGAAAAACTAGAGGCTGAAGTAGCTCCAGGACTCATGCAGAAGAGTGTGATCCTAGAAACGGCACACATAGTAAGAAAAGTGATGGACTCCTAAGGAGGCAGGATGCAACCCGGAACCCCACACAATAAATACCACCCAGTCGAATTGGAGGACTGTGATAGAGCAAAAAAAAAAAAAAATAATAATAATAATAATATAATTTACGAAATGTAGCTTTTTATATAGAAATATTATAATATAGAAACATTAGGTTAACTCACAATGTTATGCTGTTAGAATAGACAAAGTTTATTTTCTAAGAGCCTACAGGGTTTAGTTAACAAGCAAGCCAAACTGAAGTATATGTTTTGTCGTAAACTGCGTTAAAGAATAAGAAACCGAAATATCATCCTGGTCAATATAGAGTACTGGAGCTTTGAATACATGGCACTCAGACTTCAGATACCGGCAAGAACTTTTAAAAGAATGAAAGCGTAAACACAAGGAGAAATGGAATAAAAAAAAAGTTAATTAAGAACCAGGTTACAACTTGCAAATAAGTGGGGTCCGGCTTATGTACTAATGAAGGCAGATTTGGGCCTGGCAAAAATCAAATGATAAATGATGATGATGATCATTTATATTTATTCGTGGCGAAAGGATAAATTAAAAGTGTTGGTCAGTAAGACAACGGAAGACGACGGTAGAATTCATCCGCTTTGTTATGATTGGACGTGTAAATTCTTTGTAAATGATGAACGAATAAATGTCCCGCATCTATTAGTTTCTATTGCCGTGTTGCAGATTCTTCACAGTCAGCTCTCGTGTGGATTTCGTAACTGTTTCGCAAATGTTCATGAATAGAAGAAGCATAAATCTGATGAACCATTGAAGATAAGGAATGAAAAATAAGGCCTTTGCGTTTACTCACATTCATTATCAACACACACGAACGTCTGCGCTTCCCAGTATACATTCTCTCAGACTTTCGGGTCGTTCTCTTCTCTTGCTTTTGGTACCCACTTGCTAGCAGGGCTTTTTTTGTTACTCTTTTGGAGATATTATATAAGAAGCCATATGAACGCTTCTGAATTCTGGTGTTTTTTTTTTTTTTTTTTTTATTCTGTCTAGATTTGATGACGAACTATAGAAAATTATCAGAAATGTTTTACGTTATCAGGGGCTTTTATCACAAAATTAGATTGCTTGCATCATCGAAACTGACCGTATCTTGAAAATCGTTCAGGCATCTGCATCTGTTGATCTGAGAAATGAATTATGCACCTATGGTTAATTGACAGCAGTGGATCACAGCAACCACATACCACTAACAATTGCAGAGAGCCGGAAAGATAACATCCTCTGGAGCACTCTTCTAGAAAAGGACAAAGCTTACATTGAATATATATGAGTGCGTTTGTGTTTTTTAGTCGTTATGATAATCACCTCACCAGTGAAAGAGATGATGGTCCATTCTTGGAGGAGGATGAACGAATAAGGGCACTTTCTCTTAATTCCATCGTGCTATGTTGATAAATACGATATCTGTGAGTATGGTGGCTGGTTTACTGTAGTGGATGGCAATCAGGGTGGCTAATGGAACGGGGTTACCGAGTTCATCCCAAATAGGTTATTGAGAACCTGAAGGGGAAAGGGTGTACGGTGATTTGCACACACACACACACACACACACACACACACACAAATATATATGTATATATAATATATATATATATATATATATATATATATAATATATATATATATATATATATATATATGAAGTGAGATGATGTGCGGGTTGGATGAAAACTTTAAGGCGGAAGATGAGGGGTATGTAAATTGAAAGGATAGGTCGTAGGACGTAATTTTGGATATAATACAGTAGGAAGAGGGATCATAGTCTCTAAATATTGAGATAAGGCCATAACAGAAAAATAAGATGATCTGAGGTGCAGTTACATGCCAGAGATCATGGGCAGGTATGCAGTAGGATGGAAAGGTTCATATGATAGTAAGAGAGGACCGGTGAATAGCTGTACCAAGAATAGTTATTAAATGCGGAGAGAAGGTTGATGAACAAAATAAAATTCAGTATGAAATATGCAAATGGAGAACTGCTGTTTTTTAATGTTCCGAGTTGACCAAATCTAACTCACCCAACTTATGCATTAAACAAAATTGATTATTCACTTTTTTACTCTCGTCCACCAAAAAAATGCTTTTGAATCGGTATGTGTATCTAATAACAGGATTATGCGTAGCGAAAGTGTCGATCTTTCTGCAGTCTTGTAAAAGAATGAAATATTTCAAGGACCAGCCAATTAGTTCTCAGTGTGAATTGATAGTGTCAATTCTGCATTTTCACTAAGAAGCACCGTCATTTCCTCTCGCATGTCAAGAAATTTGTGAATAGTTGAGAATATTTGGTACATGTAAATTGTAGCGTAGTATTTGTGAAAGAATGCATGACCATAGACAGCATCTATTTAACTATGTTAAAAGAAGCGATTGAATGTTATTGTGATTTTTAGTTTTCCGTAAAAGAAAACTATTGAGATCCCTTTGTCTGTTCGTCCGCACCTTTTCTGTCCACCCTCAGATCTTAAGAACTACTGAGGCTAGAGGGCTGCAAATTGGTATGTTGATCGTCCTCCCTCCAATCATCAATCATACCAAATTGCAATCCTCTGACCGCAGTAGTTTTTATTTTATTCCAGGTTCAAGTTAGCCTTAATCATGTGTCTGGTATCAAAATAAGACAGGCCACCAACGAGCCGTGGTTAAAGTTTCATGGGCCGCGGGTATACAATGTTATACCGAGATCACCAAAAGATAGATTTATTTTCCGTGGTCTTGATTATACGCTGCATAGAAAACTCGACTGCGCCGAAGAAACTTCGGCGCATTTTTTTACTTGTTTCATTTATCGTCGTTGGCTTTTGATTACCGTCCTTCTGATATGAATTTAAGATATTAATTATACCTGAAGAAAAAATATAATGACCAAAATTTCAATTTATATTTTAGAAAAACGTTATATTTTATGTTACATTTTAGTCAACAGTCTGGGCGATTACCATGGCAGCAATGATTTGCCAGAGGAGTAGAAATTTTGTCTTTCTCTTGTAGTTTGGAAATGTTTTCATGACTGGTTTAATGATAGATAAACGTAGGTTTTTCCTGAAAATATTTTGCAGAAATACTCTTAAAACAACTGTTATATTATACTTATAATTTTACTCATAAAACAGCTGACTATATTACACGATGACATTTTTCGAATGTTAACGATAAGTTTCATGTGATAAAGCGGTAACGTAAATGTTAACTTACGTCAATGATGGGGAGAAAGAAAAGCAGATGTGTCTCCGAATATTGATAAGATTAGAGAGAGAGAGAGAGAGAGAAGAGAGAGAGAGAGAGAGAGAGAGAGAGAGAGAGAGTGTAAGTGGGGAAGTTGGTTGGGTCCCTGGAGGGATGAATACGTAGCTATATCTGCAGAAAGATTAACATTTACAAGTAGTATTAACACGGCGTTGTAAATTAACTAGACCAGATAAGGGGTGAATTACACGTTATCCACGCCATTAGTCCAAGAACGCGACTTCTCCTTTTTATTAGAGAGGCCGAGCGAGCGTGTTTTGTTGTCGGTCTCGCCCTGGTGCTTCCTGGACGACGACGTTCGCAGATCAGTGTCGCTGGAGGGTCCTAGAGTTGTCCAAGAGCCTCAACTTATTACCCTCTCTTGCGCTTTCAAATGTGGTGATAGTTCCCCCTAGAATTGAGACATTTGTGTTTGTTTTATCAAATTTATGGCCTACTTACGTCATCATACTTTTTGCCTGTTGCGTTGTGTAGGGAGGGGCTGGGGGTAAAGGGACTCAAGCGGGAGCTGGAAAAAGCGTTGAGCTTAAGGAATTTCCTTCCAGTCTCAGCTAAACTAATGTGAGAATAGAACTAATTTGGTGCGGGTCCTATGCTAAATACTCCAAATTAGCGTCTCATATCCAGCGTTCTTATGTGTTTTCTGCAACGTGGATGACAGTGGTGCTGACTAGATTCGAGATTTAATGAAATGGTTGAATAAACTAAAAGGTTTTAGGACTGACGTATTGCCAGAGCTTCAGAGGATGTTGTGGAATATAATTAAGTGTATTCGTCCGTCGGGAGCCACGAAGGAAATCATGTTTTGATCATGGAAATTAAATAAGGGTATAAATTATCATTTTTGTTATGTATGTATGTATGTATGTATGTATGTATGTATGTATGTATGTATGTATGTGAGAGAGAGAGAGAAAAAAAACCTAAAAAGTTTACTAATGGAAGCTGGATTACTCAAAGCACAACTTCCGGTTTCTTCATCTGCCGAGTACGTCCCTTGAACTGGTAGCAGAAGTTGTTATATTACGAATATCATATTTTCTAGTTGGAGAGACGCAATTATCGATAACATTACATGGCCAAGAAAACTTTCTTTGGAGCTTGAGAAGTAACTGTTAATAAGAGGAAGGAAAACAGTCAAGTAATTTTGTAGATTTAGATGGTATAAAGAATCGGTGTTTGATATTGGTCGTAATATAAATGCTTACAGTTTCTTTGGTAGAAAGTAGACAGGTATATATGTCCTGGAACTGGATAGGGTGCTTTTTATCATAATTAATATGCTTACCTCGGGGAAGTGAAAAGATGATCATTACCCCAAGGCATTAGTTCTTCGTTAGTGCTTACCCAGTGCACATATCTTTGTCTGATGACTAATTTCTAAAAGATTTTCTTTTTATTTTTTAAGACGAAGCAGAAAACACTGACCCTTCAGAGATGGATTCAGAGACACATGAAAGCTGTTCTGTGACTTTGGCACTTTAAAAAAAACGGTCACTAGTTTGACTGTAATTATTTAATTATATTATAGATTTTTAAATCATTGTAGTTAGCTGTTACTCGTTTGATAAACTGTTGCCTTGTCATTTATTACTAAAGAAGGAAGAATGTGTTTTATTCTCAATTTGTTTCTTTAGGAAGGATTACCATAACATTTAAGGACGAGTCATATGATTATTATTTTCAAGGAAAGACTCACAAGACATTACCTGACGTCAAAACTGCTAGGGGAATTTTCATAAAAGACCCAGCTTCATGGATCTGATTAAGACCTTGACCTAACTTTGATCATCTTTGTTCCGAAAACTCCTCTGAGAGGTGTTTCAGCGGACAAAAGTTAGTTGATGTAATTTTTAGGGAGATTAACAGCACTTTTAATTGGATTTTTTTTTGCATGATTCTAAGACCATAATGATGACTTGAGATTTTGTTTACATGCTCCTATCGATTCAGCGGTTTCCTTATGAGACTCCTTATGAGAATGGCCTGCACTGGCCAAGAAACAAGTTTAATCAGTGCTATTAGCAATCAGAATACGGATGCGCGGAATGATTCAGGCGACTGGGATATTCTTACGAAAATCACTGCCAAGCTTTATTACAGATGAAGGACCGTGTGCTGAGTGATTTCTGCAATGATTTCCATAAACTCAAGGACCGTTGACTATGAACTAATTGAAAGAAGTGGAAACATATAGCTTTATAAATCATTAAATATGTTGGTTGCAGTTAAAGTAACATTTATATTAGTAATACTTAATGTGTATACAAAAGATTATTTACAATTAACATTTTCAGAAAATGTTCTAGTTATGCGTTGTAACGGAGTAATGACCTTTTAATTTCACGATTTCCTAAAATTTAATGATACAACGACCACAGAATGTCATGTAGGCTATACGGAAGAAGAAATAAATCAGTGCATTAATTTTGCTTGCCCAGTTGGGTTCGAATTCTCGCCATCATAGTAAATTGAGTTCGACGCATCAACCTATCCTGAAAAAAAAAAGATGATTACAATTGGAATATTTTTGTACATTTACTGATCGCAAAGGAAAAACTAGGATATACATATATAATAATGACACGATTATGCCACCTACTAAGCCTTGAGGAATGGAGAGTGATCTTATGGCACCATAATTGAATAATAATTTCATCGCTTTCTCTATAGTCGTTTTGTACCAAGAAAAGGGAAAGAATACCAGGTAACGAAATGTGATCCTCAGAGAGAGACCGCCTTGACTGGCTGATGGCTCAGTCATGTAAACACAATTTGTGTCCTGTGGACAAAAATTTCGATAATATTTATGCCAGCCTGTGACACCTTCCGGGTCTTCTATTTATGTGTTAAGACCAATCCTGAAACAGCGCTCAATGCAGCCAGATTCTTTTTGGCCTTATTTATGTTACTTGTGATTTTCTCCATATATATATATATATATATATATATATATATATATATATATATATATATATATATATATATATATGTTTATATATATTTATGTATATGTATATATATATGTTTATACTATTTTATATATATATATATGATATATACATATATATATATATATATATATATATATATATATATATATATATATATATATATATATATATATATATATATATATATATATATATATATATATATATATGTGTGTGTGTGTGTGTGTGTGTGTGAGAGAGAGAGAGAAAGAGAGTGGCCTGATAAAGGTAAATTATAGTCCATATCACTGTTGCGTGTTTAAAGGTATGTATTTAGTTTTCACGTATTTATACATTTGTTATGGGTTCTCATAAATATGTGGCTCACTGATTTTTTAAACATTTAAACTCAATGGTAACGCACTAGAATACCGATGTAACGTTTAAGCAGCATACGTGTAAACGAATGAGGCAGTATCAAGAACAACTGCAGGTAACTGTACAATTGTAAATGAGCAGGTGGTGTTGAAAGGCGTTCTTACGGATATCGATAAGAAACTTACTTTTTTACCCGTTACACCGTTACATAACACTATCAGGATGTTACTTGATTGCAAGACTGGTTTTCGTTTTTATTTTCAATATTAGGAAATATCATTTAGAATTCAGTGTGAAAATCAAATACACAGAAAACTGTCAGGGATGTCGAGTATGTATCCAGCATGCTGTGATAAAACTCAGGATACTGGCCTCATGTATTATGTTGATTGCGTAATCCGAAAGTCCGCACCACAGTTCAA
>NC_061108.1:71192415-71194915 GCF_015104395.2 Macrobrachium nipponense
CTTTATACGATGTACATGCACGCTGCTGTTTTGAGTATATTGGCATCAACACACTCTGTGTGTATAAAAAGAGATATTTTGATGCTAAGTGAAGTTAATTTACATTAACATCTATGGAAACTGTCATGCTCTTTTGTACTTTTCTTAGAAACAATACATATAAAGAGCCTTTATATGTTGTTAATTTTAAATTAACAAAGCCCTTAGTTACGTATATACATATGTTACATGTATATTATATATATATATATATATATATATATATATATGTATATTATATAATATATATTTATATATTATATATATATATATTTTATATATATATATATATATATATATATATATATATATATATATATATATATATGTGTGTGTGTGTGTGTGTGTGTGTGTGTATGTATATGTATATGTATGTATGTGTATCCTCGTTAACAATAAAGTTAATCTGGTGTCATGACATGAATTTTAAAATTGTCTAATTGTTATGGAAATTAAAGGCGATAGATTCACAATTCATTGTAAACCTAAAATGTGTAATTCTGTCTGGTACAGTTGAAATTCACTTGGTTTTGGAGGCTCCATGTCTGTGATTCTGATACTTTGTATTTTAAATTTCCTGTACATTGATCTTTTTGAAAATACAAGGGTGCACACACACACACACACACACATATATATATATCATATATATATATATATATATATATATTATATATATATATATATATATATATATATATGTGTGTGTGTGTGTGTGTGTATGTTATTGGAGTTCGGATTTCACCCGGTCGTTACAATGAATTTTCACCGTCTTTCCTTCTTTCTCTGCTTGTAAGTGTTAATTTGCATAATGATTGTTGTCTTCTGCTGTTCATCAAGATTTTCAAAAGACTCCCAAAGATGGTCGTGGTCTACTTGGTCAGGCCATGGCGTCTAGCCTACCGGACGCAAATACCAGCATCAACTTCCCCTAATGTGGCCTCGCACTAGGCCTTTTTGCTCGCTGCTGGCGAAAATGGAAAACCGGGAGCTTTTAGCTCGACATTTTTGCTTGCCGACTGAACGGGAAGCAGCGCGCACGAACCGTACTCTCAGACCTTTGGCTTCTCTTCTCCTGATCCACTCTCGAACCCACAAACGTTTTTTGTTACTCTTGCATTCACGTAAGATTCCGAGAAAACAGATCACTGCAGCACATCTTGCAACAGTCCGACAATTTCTGGGCGCCTTGATGATATCAGCTGATCAGTTTTGTTTACTTTTTCCTACTGCTCCTCGAAACCCCGGGGTCCTAGTGTGACGATACAACACTTTTGCTCGCTGGCCAAAACCGCGAGCAAGAAATGACTAGTGTGATACCAGCTTTATTCTGTAAGGTTATCGCTGGCGTTTTTGTCTGATGATAACGAGGAAGCTAATTTCCAAAATAATGTCATGATGATTATTCCCAATCTATAGTGATTCCGGGTAATGTTGTCGTCTGTTGTCTTATGTAACGATACCATATGTCCTTTGCAGAGGGTAAATCCTTAAGTTATGATGTCCCTTAATAGCTGTAGGTTTTGTTTTTGGAAATGTCTGTTCTCTGTATATGGGAAATTGGTTTATTGATGTCATCGCGTAGTCTTTGAACTTGCAAAATTTTTAAGGTATTTTCATTACCAAATTTTTGCATAAGGCAACTCATTTTTCTTTACTGTTGGTAAATCTCATCAAAAAGTAATGTCGTATTCTTTTACCTACAGGTAATAAAATTGCCGATTCCTAACATTGTTTTTCGTATATTCTAAGCAATCGGTAGATCTCTTTAGAACTGTCATTATCCATTCTTTGCGGGTTATAAATCTACCAGTAAATTCTTCATAAAAATTTTGGTTTTGGCAAATTTGATAAGTTAGGTTAGATTGACTGAGTTTGTCCATCATTAACGATCAAGTGCTTGCAAATTCAAGATTTTTTGTTTTAGGTAGACTAATCTCTTGAATAACAAATCATCTACGAATGACTGTTCTTTTCAGGCGACAAATCGCAAAGGTCATCTCCATTGTTTTACTGTCAGAATATGCATAATCTAAGATATCTCCTTAAATGCACTGACATCAAAACCACCAACAGATCATCGTTTGATCTACGCATTTACCATTCCCATTCTCTTCTCTTCTGGCAGTTAAAACAGCGCCAATCGTGTCAGCAAGTGGACCTGATCGAAGTATTTGTTTTGCTGCGAACATAAACGTTTATAAAACTGTTTGTCGCTCCTGAATAATGAACCATGATATATATATATATATTATATATACTATATTATATATATATATATAGACAGATAGATAAATATGTATTTACTCAAGATGAAGAAACTTTACTTGCTATTCTATGAAGCATGGTACTGAGGAATGCATTTTAAAACAAGAAATGAAAGTACTGAGCCATAATGACTTTAATCATTACGCTGGTCGAGCAAATAGGTAAGCAAACTGTCTCCTTTATATATGACCAA
>NC_061108.1:71199915-71202415 GCF_015104395.2 Macrobrachium nipponense
GCATCCTTGAGGGGTATGATTTCAGAAAATGGCAAAAAAGCTGGGACTCAAACTCCATTTTCCTGAGCTCTTCGGTCACCTCTCTTCCCAGGTCGTCGAGGCTTGTATACCATCATAGTTCACTGTGCGCTCTTCAACACGATCCTAGAAGATACTGCCAATGTGTGTATGCTTTAGATTGTATATACGTAAATACAATAGCGAGATTGACATCAGACTGTCTGAGCAAAAAATTATCTAAGATATGACATCAGTGTGTTGCCATTGTTAGAATTTGTGCTCCCCTAGTAACTATCGCACATAAACTGAACACGCATTGCTATCCGCTTTTGGGCTTTACTGCCGGAAATTAAGTGTCTCATGAGCTTCTTTTTTGCTTTTTTTTCTGAAAATAATGCTTCGCTCTTCTTTAGCGATAGTTCTGTTAATATTTCTTTCCATAATTTTAAAAGTTTTCTATCTCCTCTCTTCATACATAGACATTTGATAATACTGACAGGTTTTTTTTAAGTTATTTGACTTAAAGTTAGTGAAACACTGTGATGTATTAAACTACTCACAGGAGTATTTTTCAAGTAAAGCGTTAGGTGAGTTATATGGCAATTGAAATGCCTGGTGCTCTCTATCCGCTAATTGTTGATCCGAATTGAAATTCGAATCAGAACTAATTAAGGATTATTGTGTAGACAGTACGCTGTTAGAGTTCGTCACATCCGTGCAGTTACATCCATCCTCGCTGTCCTCCATCAGCGGAAGAGCTCTTTAATATTGATTATATATAGATCAACATTTACTCTTAAATTCCAGGCACAGCGAAAGGATTATTAAAGTGCCAGAGGGCGTTAATCTAGAAATTAAGTCTGCATTTTGACACCAAGGGAAATATAATGGCTCCTGAAAGGCATTTTTCAAGCAATTCAGAAGCAGCATATATCATTGAAAACCATTTATCAAGAACCTCTGAAGCATTATGTATAATTACAAACCATTATTCAAGGAGCTAGGATCGGTATTTTTAATTTAAAATCGTTATTCACAGTTCCTCGGATGCATTAGGCATGATTAAAAGCATAATATCATTTGGTACACAATAGAATTGACCATTTCTTAGCGATTAGGTAGAGACATTTATGTGATGTGAAGGAAATCTCTTCCAAGAGCTGCAGAAAAGTTCTCATCATGCAGATTTCAATTGAATCCGTCGGAACAGGTTGGCACCTAACAAGCGCTCGTCGAAAAATCCTTCTTGGTGTTCAAATCTTGTCCCCCAATTATTTCTGTCACATATTTTATTGATCAGCCGTCTTTCACGTTGGCGAAAAAAATGAGGGAGAAATGAGGGCGTCTATTGATGGAGATACATCTTATCATGAAGCCGCTCGAGTAATGAGGTTGACATCGACAAGAAATTTAATGTAGTGTCGCCGGTAATTACGAACGCTTGTAAATCATTGGGTGTGACACAACAGCCGTGAGTATATCAAAGTCGGCAGCTAATTACTTAATTGCGCCCGTTCAATCTATCTCATCCTGCCTTCCTCCTCCTATCCACTCCTACAAACCCTCTCCCTACCCTCCACTCCCTCGCTCCTGCCTCCTCCCTCTCTCGGTCCTGCCCCTAACCCACACTAAAGTATTGCAGTGGCAGTTGGGATTAGTTATAGTTCATCTGCAAGATCTTTTTTTCGTCTGTACTACTTATTCTGTTGTATCTATGTCGCAGGAGCTTTGATCAGTAATAGTAGAATATGTGTTTGTTTTTCCTTATAAGATTTTCTGTTACTTTAAGAGTATTTTACTGTTGCTGGATTTGTTTTACTTTCATTAACTTTTTATTCACGTTATTTAGGGAATTTTTTTAGTAAACTTAGATACTGTTTATTTGGAAAAAGATTTTATTGTTTTCTACTTTTGATACTTGTAGTCTTTACCTATTTATAAACTGTCCTTAGAGGCCCAAACTAACCATTTGTTTGGAGAACTTACAATTAATAGTAAAAATAATGTTCATAAATTCAATCTTACCATTAGAAAATTACACATGGATGGATAGGTGTTTTCAACCCAAATTGAGCTCCCGTGGGATTAAGGCAACATAATCTGTACAGTTTTCACAAACTCGGGGAGTAAACCTACAAATTACTTTGTTGTTCTCGTTGTTGTCCTTGTTGGGGCTGTACGAAAAGTCTGTGGAAGAACCTAAAAAGGTCTGAAAAAGGTGTTTCACGTTGAGTTAAAGATACAGGAATTTGAGAATGCGATATTTATGATTTGTTTATTGGAATGAAAATATAAAAAACAAGTCATGTGCATGTTAAACAGTACAGAAAAAATGATTTCTAATAATATATAGCATATTTATTTTAATTTTCGTTGGTGAAACAAGGCTCTATTTGACCGTAGATTTTAGCACGTTTTAATTTACGTTAAGTTAGGAATATGATGTTTTACAACTTATGAGTGAGAGGAAAATCTTGCACGCATCTTAAGTAATCTGGAG
>NC_061108.1:71207415-71232415 GCF_015104395.2 Macrobrachium nipponense
AAAAGCATGCAAACTGTGTAAGGTTTGGTATAGCATAGTCAATCCACAAAACCTAATCAGAAAATGTGCTGCATGCAACATTCCGACCCATCCACATGTGCTGAGGTAATACAAGATTTGAGAAAAGATAACGAAGAATTTTTTTTGTTCCAACAAATGTCTATCATGGATAGACAATGTTATTAAATCAAGATTGAATGTACATAGTTGAGGATGAAGAAGAAGAGGAAGAGAAGAAGAAGAAGAAGAAGAAGAGGAAACGGAAGAGAAGTAAACAAAAATGAAATGACAGAAAAAAATAAGGAAAACAAAGAACAAGATAAAAGTATGGATGCAGAGATACTCATTGATACTACATATGAGGCAATAAAGCAGCATACCTACGAAGAAATAAATTACGATATGACAACAGAAAAGCAAAATCCCGAAGAGGCTCTACCCAGATCTATACAATGACGGGAAAGAGGAAAAAATAGACAAGAAAGACAAAATCTGCAACCTTTTGAAAAGAGGGAATTGCAGATTTGGAGAAAGATGTTACTACAAACATCCTAAGATATGTCAAAACTATGAAATATATGGTAAATGTGCATACTTAGATGGATATGGGGATGATTGCAGAGATCTGCATCCAAAAATATGTAAAAACCTAAAAGAAGGAAAAGGATGTAAGTTCGACAAAAAATGCAAATATATGCACCCTGTAGCCATGAATCATAATCAAATAAATAACCAACCAAGTAATAAAATCCAAAATAAGAAAGAAACAAATAAAGAGAGAAATCAAGAATATCAGGTAAAAGAGAAAAGCAAACCACCAATGAGATATGCAGAGGTGTCAGCAAAAAATTTCAAAGCATCAGCTCCGAAATTCTACTCAAGAGATAATAACTGTATTTATTATGCAAGAGGATATTGACAGAAACGGAGAAAATTGCAGATTTCAGACAGAAAATGAATAATTATGATGAAGGAAGATCAAATATTATGGAAAGTTGGATTTTTTAATGTCAGAATTCTGGAAATGAAAAAAAAGAACAACATACCAGAACAGGAAAGAGACATGGGAAAATCCTTATTACTACCAGTATTAAATGAAGGAGAAAACACGCAAACCATCATAGTGATGAATGCGCAGGGTTTAGTTACGAGTAACTCAAAAAGAAAAATAGAGTACTTAGAAGAACTAACCCAAAATGAAAAGAAAATAGATATAATGAATATAAGTGAAACCTGGTATTCCCAAGAGACTGGGAATGATGATCAAATAAAAAAAAGGGTTCCAAACTTATAGATCAGATAGAAAAAATAGGAATCAAGGGGGAACCGCAATATATGGGAAAGACAAAAAACAAGGAAAAATATATGAGAAATATAGTAACTCAGAATGTGAACTAATAGCGGTAGAATTTGAATCTGAAAAATTGATGAACAGTAATATATAGACCTCCTAATACTAAAGAGTTTGACTCAATAATTGAAAAATTGGATGATATATGTAGAAATCACAAGGGACTGGACTATTCTCCTATCTGGTGACTTCAACTTTCCTTTTCGTAGAATGGAAAGAACGAATAGGAGATTGTGGTTGTACTTATACATATAAAAAAGAGAGTAATAGTAGTGCAGAAGATAAGAGGCAATTTAAAAAAAAAAAAAAAGAAAAGCTATTAGATATGCTACTAGAAGACAACATTCAACAAATAAATCACCTGCCAACAAGAAAGGAAAATACTTTAGACCTAGTATTTGTGAACGAGATGAATTATGTTAAAGAAATAATAGTTTATAATGCGAGTATTTCAGACCATAATGTCATAGAATTAACAGTTTCATTCCAAAGCAAGTGAAAATAGAGAATAAGCAAGAAATGAAAAAGTGGGAAGGATATGGAAAATACAACTTCTACAGTAAAAATATAAATGGTCAGAAATTAATGAAGAATTAAACAAAGATTGGGATAACATTTTCGTAAGTGATGACATAAGGGTAAATACGGAGATATTATATAAAATATTGGAGAAAATAGTGGAAAAATATATACCGAAGAAGAAAAGTAAACATCATTCATGCATACCAAGAGACAGAAGGATCTTGTTCCAGAAAATCAGAAAGTGGAAAAAAGGTCTTGCAAAAGAAAAAAATGCATGGAAAGTTATAGAACTAAAAAGTAAGATAGAAATGCAGAACAAAAGATTATACAATCAAAAGAAAATGAAAAACGGGACTTGGAAGAAAAAACCCTATTAAAATATCAAGCAAAACCCAAACTATTATACTCATATGCGAAGAAGATGAATAAAAGAAGAATAGAAATAGGCCCTCTGAGAATTGAAGGGAGATTAACGATGAAAAAAAGGAATTTGCAACATACTGGCAGCACGATAATGAGAGAATTCACCCCTAGAAATAGATAATGAAGATAATGATATAGAAGTAAGGGATGAAAATAGTGAATATTTAGCTGACATAGATATTAATGAAGCTGATATTGTGCAGGCTATTAATGAAATTAAAAATGGAGCTGCTGCAGGGCCTGATGAATTCCTGCTATTTTGTTAAAGAAAGTAGTTCATTCTATCGCAAAGCCACTTGCAATATTATTAAGACAAAGTGTAGATACAGGCAAGATTTATGATGAGCACAAATTAGCATATATTTACCCCTACTTTCAAAAGTGGATCAAGACTAGAGGCAAGTAATTATAGGCCTGTGAGTCTAACATCACATATTATGAAAGTGTATGAAAGGGTAATGAAGAAAAATATTATGAAACATTTAATAAAAAATAATTTGTTTAATAAAGGACAACATGGTTTCGTACCCGGAAAAAGTACACAACCCAACTGTTAGTCCACCGTGAGAACATATTCAAAAATATGAAAAGCGGAAATGAAACAGATGTGGTTTATTTAGACTTTGCAAAAGCTTATGATAAAGTCGACCATAATATATTAGCGAAGAAAATTAGAAAACACAATATCGTGGATAAAGTAGGAAGATGGTTAAAAGAATTTTTACACAACAGAAAACAGATAGTTATTGCAAACGACGAGAAATCGGATTGAAGCCAAGGTAATATCCGGTGTGCCGCAAGGTACGGTGTTAGCTGCAATACTGTTTGTTATTATGATTGAAGACATAAACAATAATGTTAAGGATTCGGTAGTGAGTAGTTTCGCAGATGACACAAGAATAAGTAGAGAAATTACTTGTGATGAAGATAGGAACGCTCTACAAAGAGACCTTAACAAAGTATATGATTGGGCAGAGGTAAATAGGATGGTATTTAACTCTGATAAATTTGAATCAATAAATTATGGAGACAGAGACAGAAAGCTATATGCATATAAGGGACCTAATATGAGACCATCACAAATAAGGAAGCAGTTAAAGTCCTTGGTGTGATGATGAATAGGAACATGTTATGCAATGATCAAATAGCAACTCTGTTGGCAAAATGTAAAAGCAAAAATTGGGAATGTTGTTACGGCACTTCAAAACAAGAAAAGCTGAACACATGATTATGCTTTATAAAACATATGTTCGTAGTCCACTTGAATATTGCAATATGATATGGTACCCCACACTATCAAAAGGATATTGCACAACTAGAGAGTGTACAAAGGTCCTTTACAGCTAGAATAGAAAAGAAGTTTAAGGACCTAGACTACTGGGAAAGACTACAATTCTTAAAATTATATAGTCTAGAAAGGAGTAAGAGAACGCTACATGATAATTCAGGCATGGAAACAGATAGAAGGAATAGCAGAAAATATCATGGAACTAAAAATATCAGAAAGAGCAAGCAGAGGTAGATTAATAGTGCCCAAAACTATACCAGGAAAAATAAGGAAAGCACACAGGACATTAATCCACTACGCACCAGCATCGATAATGCAGCGTCTATTCAATGCGTTGCCAGCTCATCTGAGGAATATATCAGGAGTGAGCGTAGATGTGTTTAAGAATAAGCTCGACAAATATCTAAACTGCATCCCAGACCATCCAAGATTGGAAGATGCAAAATATACCGGAAGATGTACTAGCAACTCTCTGGTAGACATTAGAGGTGCCTCACACTGAGGGACCTGGGGCAACCCGAACAAGATGTGTAAGGTCTGTAAGGTAAGGTCTCTCTCTCTCTCTCTTTCTTTCTCTCTCTCTCTCTATATATATATATATATATATATATATATATATATATATATATATATATATATATGTATATGTATATCATATATATATATATATATATATTATATATATATATAGATAGATAGACAGATATTTAAAACAATATATCTTAGATATATATATATATATATATATATTATGTATGCTATATATATATGTATATATATATATATATAGATTATATATATATATATCTATATATCACTATATAGATACAGAGAGAGAGATATGGGAGAGAGACGAGAGAGGAGAGAGGAGAGAGGGAGAGAGAGAAGAGAGAGAGAGACTACTATCATGACTAACTCGTTATCCTAATTTTAGATATTCAAAAATAATTTGACCTTAGTCAATAGAAACTTTAGTATTATTGCGTCTAATGAACAGACCACTCGACAATGAAAGAAAAAGGAATGTCTGTAATAGACAAACGGAATAATTCTCACACTCAAAGTTGCGTTGCAAGCTTAACCGCACTTCAAACCGGTTTCGCATTATTGGCAAAATGTTAGTTGTACAGCCCTAGAGAATGTCTTCATGTTGTCGGCAAAATATCAAAGACCTCTTAGTAGGGCATTATAGAAACATAAATATCGGTTTATGAAGGCAAAAACATTGTTAGGTAATAATAAAGACTCGGAAGCGACTCCGATAGATTGGCACTGAAGTAAAGCATCGAAGGGCGAAGGGAAGCACTCGCTGTTTAAAACCTTGATAGCAATAGTTATACGTAAACGCAAGTTATTATTGTGAGACTTTGTTGCAATAACCTCTCCTAACTTACAAATTAATTATCGAAATCGGTGTGGTTCAAGATAACGATGTGTTCGAGTTTATACAGGAAGTAGGAGAGCAGAAACTATTGAGGCCTAACTTTTAAAGATTATTTGCTTTACCTAGTTACCTTTGCATATGGTTTTTTTTCCATTAATTCTCACTGTTTGACTGATATCAGATTTCTATTCCAGCTCTCTGTGTGCCATTATATATATATATATATATATATATATATATATATATATATATATATATATATATATATATATATATATATGTGTGTGTGTGTGTGTATATATATATATATATATATACATATATATACATATATATATAATATATATATATGTATATATATATATATATATATATATATATATATGTATATATATATATATATATATACTATATATATCATATATATATGTGTGTGTGTGTGTGTGTGTGTGTGTGTATGTATCTATATGATATGTATATATATATATATCTATATATATGTACATATATATATGTATATATATGTGTATATATATGTATATATAGTGTATATATATGTATATATATATATATATATATATATATATATATATATATATATATATATATATATATATATATATATATATATATATATATATATATATATATATATATATATATATATATGATAAGGTTATGCTTTAAACTGCTAGAATCTTGCGAAAATGTTAATTATAACGTGAATGGCAATATTAGTTTCTTGCAACACCGGAGGTAAGAATGAAAGCTTCCTCAGCCTGTAGTAAATATGGCCGAATCAATCGCAACACCACTGATTTTCATTCAACCTTAGATTTTTCTTTTCGAGTGTGCTTATTTTTTTCATATACCGTAATTATATGGCAATAACTTTAACTTGTGATATGAAGGAAACATATCGTATTTAATGTTTTTCATAAAGTAAACTCGTAAGTTTTTTTCAGTCCTCCGTGCCATTGGTGTCTCGAGGAAGCGAAGTGACTTTGTCATCCTTTTATCCTTTACAACGTACTTTCCGTCTTCTAAAACATTAGCAACTATCATGATTTAAGGACGAAGGTAGAATTTCCTTGGTATTGTAGCTCTCCTGATATTTATGATATTACATCTGGGAAATTTTGTTCGGGATTCAATCGGAATTTCTTGTATCATACACCCCTTACTCTTAGTTATGTGCCACATCGGAAAAGCATGTCGCGTATGACTCTAAGAGACTCTCCTTTCTAATCGTTCATTTGTTTCACGCTTTTCTTAATTTTCTTTTAAGTGTCGGATCATTTTTTTTCGCATTTTGAATGTAGTAGTTAGGTCCTTTCTGATGTTCTTTATGTCAAATCCTCTTATCATTTACTTTAGAGTATCAAGTGGAATTCACGACTTGCATTTGTTACCAGAGGGGTTTTGTCTTAAGCCGAGAGCAGTCTGATGATCAGGACTCTAACCTATAGACCTTGCGTTGATCATTGTGATCGAAATTTTGTTTCTCATTTGCAATAGTCATTACCATAAATTCAATTCTGTCAAATTTGGCCGTAATTTTCCACGCGTTAAGTGTTATTTCCATAGTCTCTCACCTGTTGGATATTTTGATTAGCTTAATAAGATCGTCGAGGTAACATTTTTATGCACATGATTAAAGAGTTTACGGATTCAAAAGAAGTATTCAAAAGTAACTAATTTTAAAATTTTCAGCACTGCTTTTATCGTAGTTGTGTCCATTAGGATCATTTATCTTCGGAGTTGCAAGAACCGTGGCTTTCTTATTCTAGTCTTAATTTCTTGAAGAATCGATTTTGTGATAGAGTTGAAGTCAGGCGAGTCTCATTAATTATTCAACCATTAAGGGTTGTCAGCAATACACAAACATTATATACAGTACTCCTAGAGGACTCTTAGCTCCATTCCAAATCTTGTACCGAAGTATCATCATTTTGGGTACTTTTCGTGCCGTAGGGGTAGATCGTGGCCCTAGACGGAAATGCCCGTGAATTAACATTTCGACGTTAAGGCTTTGAAAGTAGTGTCAGTGGAAGTTTCATACAGGCAATAATGATATAAACATAAGAATGCACATAAAATGTTATATTTCCTTCCTTTGTCTAATTCAACTTTAATGATTGCACACTTACTGTAAGTTGAGTTTGAGAACCATGTCTCTATATATATATATATATATATATATATATATATATATATATATATATATATATATATATATATATATATATATATAGAGTATTTGTAGTGATTACACACAATGAAATTATACTATGGAAGAAAGTGGCTGTTGTAAACATATCCAACTCTGACGTTTAATCAAATGAGGGAGGAACTTCAATATTAAGTTAAAATTCATCAATCATTTGGTATGGAATTTATGACAGAAGGTTATACAAAATGCAAGGTATTCCATGGGTAATGAATATAGGCAGCTATTGAGAACTATGAAGAGAAACTTGATCGAATTTTCAGTCGCCAAGGCCACCCAGCCGTCCTGGAATCGAAGTAAGACTTCTTATTTGTAAAGCTAATTTTCTTGGCGGTAGATGAAGTGTAATAAGGTTCTTTTATCCGTAATTTCTAATTACGTACCTTATTATGGCGATCCGTTTGTTGCGTCGTTAGGTTTTTCATACAGCTTGTTTACCACGTGTGGCGCTGCAGAAAATGTCGTATCCCATTTTATTCCTAACTACGTATGATTATGGACTCACGCATCCTTGTGGCCATTAATGTCCATAAAGACGCAAGACGTCATGCTGTGGATGTTGGCCAGTGTCCGCCGTGGGCTAATTTTCGATTCATTTACTTCCCTTAGACGCTGCCTTAAATCTCGGCAAGTATTCGTATGTGGTCAAATCTTGATGGAGCAATTCATTTCTTGCGAAATCAACATCTTCTCTTCACAGACGACTGTGTCCTACAGTAGTTTGAGCGTTTCCTGGTATGGTATGGCATGTGTGTTTTTGTAAGTTTGATCTTTGTCAGCACAAGCTTACAAATTTAGAGTTCTTGGCATGTATATATATATATATATATATATATATATATATATATATATATATATATATATATATATATATATATATCTCACGCGCGCGCACACACGCACACACACACACACACACATATATATATATATATGTATATATATATATATATATATATATATACACACACACATATATATATATATATAAATATATATATATATATTTCTATATATATTTGCAAGCTTATTCTAACAAAGATCAAACTAGAAAATTTTCTAACTACAATAAGGACACTTGTGCACGTGACTTCAGTATGTAAGCGAATACTACAGGAAAATAACAGGCAGAAGTTCAGTAATGAACTTCAGCCGGGCATTTTCATGTGGTATTTGCCTATATATTCATACACACACACACACACACACACACACACACACACATATATATATATATATCCTATATATACATATATATATTTTATATATATACATATATATAATATTTATATATATATACTACATGTATATATATATATATATTTTATATATATATATATATATATATATATATATATATATACACATATACACAACGCACACGCACATTCGCTTATAAGATGATACAGAAACGTAGGCTGCTCGTGTATTTGGTTCTATCTTGTCTTCGGTCATTATACTTCTGTGAAGAAAGCCATAAATTATTGTAGTGGGCTGATAAGACGAAAGCTATGTGCAGTCACGTTTTTATCTCTTGATTTTTTTAGTAAACAAGATTAGAATTTTATTTTTTTATATTTTGACAAGTATCCTTGAAAGAACAAAAGCAATACAATTATTTTTCTTATTTATTGGGTCACCCTCACTTCGTTAGCTGCTGTTTAAGTAAATAGTTGATGCTGTCAAACATGAGCGGATAGCTTCGCTAGGTTCCCAGTACTTTTCAGAATGCACATCTTATGAGAAGGATGCATGTTTTTTTTTTTTTTTTTTTTTTTAAGTAATGTACCAGAAACTGGAACCGTACAGAAATTAGTACTAGACTTCGTTTATAAATGGTCTTTATCCTGGAGGCTGTAGGAATTAGATCTTAATAACAATGCATAAACTTGCTCATAAACGATCCTTTGTAACAGTAGAGATGACCGTAACAGGAATTTAATTCAAATTCACTTTTTTTTTTCTTTTTTTTTGGTCAGTTGTAAGACGTAGTATGAGCCAAGTTTAAGAAGAGGAACCAACGCTATGTTTTCAGAGTCGGATAACTGTACAAAAAAAAAAAATAATAATAAATGAAGTACATGTGAGCATCATGTCTCTATTTATCATGGTTATGCACTATCGTATTTCTTATAACAAAGAAGTCATGTCTAATTTTAGATATTTAGCGTTGGTGCTTAAGCCCTAATCCCATCTGGAATTGAACTAAGGTGAAAACATGAATCGCCTCTTGAATGATATTTCTAAATAGCGCCACAACGAAGCAGTGCTATTTTCTTTTCCATGATACCCGTATCGTTTTCCAAGCCAGCAGAAGTTATTATATGATTGCCCAGCGTATCCATCAAAATAAATCAATTAGCTTTAAAAGAAACCAGGTCCGAAACAGTCTTTCACACCTATAATGGCTTCCTGACATTCATCGGAGCGTAAGAAAATTACCCCATCTGGACAGTTTCAGAGGTAGAGTGTCAAACAGGATAGGCCTATCCTCGTCTCTCTTCCATATACATGCGCTCCAGATCAATGAGGTTTGTAATTAAGGTAAATACTATCTATACCACAGTGGTATGTTTGTAGTGGGCGCCTCTGATTGAGATTGTGAACACCGGCTCATAATTCTTTTAAAGATTTGTGGGAATTGTAGCTATTGTATTGTAATTAAAGATATATCATTCGTCCAGTGTACGCAGGTAAATATATACGTGTAAATGAAGACCCTGATTAGCTTATAAGCTTTTGTACTAATTGCAAAATGAATTTGATTGAGAAATATAAGTACGTAATTCATTATGACCAGGTAGGTCAACATGAAAATATGAAATTCATTTCGAAATCTTACGTCAGCAGATTAATAAAATCATTTGCGTGCTCATTTTCATGAATTGAGAAACAATCTTCAGATTTTTTCAATTTATTTAGTCATAGTCAGGAATTTGGTTATTTACTTGAAAACGCGTCTGAGGTTCATTGGTTGGTGTACCCGTTGAAACCAGAAGTTTTCAGTCCTGTTTATTGATGATATCAAAATAAGATTACTTTGTATTAGTATAACTAATTCTCTCTCTCTCTCTCTCTCTCTCTCTCTCTCTCTCTCTCTCTCTCTCTCTCTCTCTCCTGTTTCTGAAACTTCAAAAGAAGGTTTTGATGCCATTGATTTCGTTTTGTTGAGGGATGTTTAGAGCAATTTTGCTCGCTCATGGAAGACGAATGATTCGTTTATAATGAGGAAGATGAAATGAAAACGTTATTATCGAACTGCTCTCGTGCTCTCTCTCAATTCCATCCTCCTCGTCCGCTCCATTCACTCGCCCGATTTCTTCTCGCTCCCCCAGCCCCCTATCCCCGTATGGTACCCTCTCCTCCTCTCAAGACTCCCACCCTCCCGAACACCCCTCCCGACACTGGTTCTGCCTCTCATTCTTCTCGCCTACTAATCACGTCCTCCGATGCGGTTCATTCTCTCTGCTCTCTCTCACTTCTCTCTCTCTCTCTCTCTCTCTCTCTCTCTCTCTCTCTCTCTCTCTACTTTCCAACATCAGCATCATCATCATAGTCCAACAGTGCTCACTACCACCATATCATGAATGCAGTGTGCCTGTTTAGAAACTCAGTACGTACAGATGAGCCTTCGACACAGTCTCCAAGTAGGGACTGGGTATCGTAGTGCCTGAATTTATCCCTCAGAGTTGATTGCTTTTGACCTAAGCGTATGTTTCGTGTAAGTTGGGGCTTCGTCGCCTGTTCTCCAGTTGCAGAATTTCCATTCTTTACTCTCAATAAAAGATGAGTAACTTTGACCTAGAATTTCACATATATCTATGTCTTATTTTTCCTTTCTCAATTTTATCAGGGTTGAAGGTAAATGTGCTTCGCCGTATTAATTCTCTAATTGGTTTTTGAAAATGCATTGTATCACATCAGTGCATCAGGTAAGACATGATTTGTTAAAAAATCTGAAATACCGTGCAAAGAGTGCCGACAATTTCACTGCAGTTCTGTATTGTATTTGAAAGGGCATCAGAGCAAATATGTTTATTCAGTGGATCTATTTACTAGTGTTTATATATTCATACCACTGAATTTTTACACGATTTCCTGCATATTTTCTTTTCAGAAAATATTTATTTTGCAGATCATGATACAGATATGAGTTATAGTTTCTTGCTTCTTCCTAAACTAAGTAAATCATTGTGAGTTTCAGCGCTGATTTCTTCGTGAATTATTTTCAATTATCGATTCTTCAAACCCATAAATATGGCAAACGAACTTCTTGATATTTATGAAGCCAATTTTTTCCTCTTCAGTCGTTGGAGTTGCGAGACATTTAAGAGACAACTTTAATGCAAGGTCTTTAATCTCTGATTCCATCATAGGAAGAAAAGAGTTTTAATCCCTTTTAATCAACCCTTAATAAACTTTTGAATTATGTTGACAGTTAACGGATATAGACGGGATTTTCAATTACGCCCGAGATTGAAAAAAAAAAAGCAAGTGATTGGGAAGGGAATTTCGTCGAAATGAAGACTCTTTCTTTCACTGGTTTCCTCTTCTTTGGGAGGAAGGGACCTCAAAATGGAGTCTTGCTGGTGTCGCTCATGTTGAATATAGTCTGCGTGTGGGTATTGATCGATTAACGTTGAATGCTTAAGGTCAAGCAATACAGTGCGTATACATACATATAAAAACTTCAATGAAATTGACTACTCTCATTCGCCAAGTCTGTGGAACTACAATCTTTCGACGTCTTTACTCCCTGGCATTTCTATACATGACTGTCATTGAAATCATTTAAAATACGAATTGGAGCAAATTTATGTGTCTGCTTTCCTACGACAATAGTCCATGTCAGCAGGACAAATGCGTTCCAAGCTTCAGCCACCACCCTCCAGCATTTTTTCAACCGCTGAATGCTTTTATTTCCGTGACACGAGTTCGAGATCGGCGCGGGAAAGGAGCAGGGCTTGATTTTTACTGGATTTTCAGACGATTTCATTACAGACCACGAGCAGAAATACTGCAAAGAAACTAATCTTTTATCCATCTGTCTACGTATATTTTGATATATATATATATATATATATATATATATATATATATATTATATATATATATATATATAGTATATATTTGTGTGTTTAACATAGGTAGGTGGATAGGTAGATATTCCTTATTCCTACCGAGAGAGAGAGAGAGAGAGAGAGAGAGAGAGAGAGATGTAAGAGGTGCAATAAAGATTGGAAACTAAAAAGCATATTATCTTCAGTCGAAACCCGTAACACCAGCTCAAAAGATTAAAGTCTGGACTAAACAACATGAAAATTTAGCGGTATCCTTTTTGATGCTTTGTAGTTTTCAGTCTCATGATACTTCCCCGTCCCTTTCGTCGCCTTGCGCTATTTTCTTTTAAATAATTGAATATATTTAAATTAATATATATATGTATATATATATGTGTGTGTGTGTGTGTGTGTGTGTATTGTGCATTAATAGTTTTGACATTGGCAAACAAGCTAATTTTGGGAAAGACTGTTGCTATACAGATGTTCCCCTAATGTGTTCAATTGCTGTTTGGTCTCCGAAAAAGTGATAAAAGTGGTACAGTAATAGTACTTTTTACCCTCGTAATTGTTCTTAGTATGCAGACTTGAATATAAAAAATATATGAATAGTAATGTGCTATTGTGTATACAGAAGACGTTGGTCTTAACTTGTTGAAGTAATTCCTAAGACCATCAATGTGTGGAATATAGACATCTGTAGTAAATCACTTTAAACATGAAGTTAATTTTAAATCTGTACTTAACATTTAAAGCCGACACTATCATTACTGTATCATGTGTAAAGAGTCCAGGAACGAAGCTAACTGTCGAGATTTAATAGAAGAGTTTGTTATTATGGTAGATGATATTAATCCTAATGTCTGGAAGGGGATTTGATGCATTCATTTTTTTTTTATTTTTTTTTTTTTTTTTTTTGTTGGTTAGTAGCATCATTTGCATAATATAAATCGGAACCTAGTGGTACCTATTAGCAGCGCTGAGAGGGAAATTGAGAGTAAAAAAGGTTATAAAGGTGTAACAGGAGGAAGACCTAGTATTTGCACCATGAAACAATTATTAGGAGAGGGTGGAAACAGATGGAAGAAAGAGAATATGAACGGAGGTACAGTAATAGGAATGAAAGGGCTGAAAGGGGATGCAGTTAGAAGCCGAAAGGACGCAGTAAAGAGTCAAAAGTAATTCATACAGTGCACCGCGTGAGTTGCACTGATGACATCCCCTGCGGGGTTTTGGAAAATGCAGCTTTTATGAAAACACATAAAGTCCACATTGCCGATGTGCTGAGGTTAGATTAGGTTCTTTAGAAACCGAACGGGTGATGCACTCCAAACATTTCTCTTTCTTTCTCTCACCTCATTTTAGTTTCATTTTCGGATGTTTTGCTGTCACCAATTGACTATCCAAATTTTTTCCTAATGGTATTAGTAATTGTTTTCTTAGTGACGTATATGTATAGTCATGCCTTTACATTTTTTTTCTAACATTTCTGTTTTGGAGAGAAACTAGTGTAGCAAACCAATCTTGCCTAGAGGGAACAGGAGAACAGATTTAAAAAATACCATTGTTTCGATAGTTTGGTGCGCACAAGATTCCCTCCTTATGCCATTGTGATGGTAAGGTTAGCTGACTAAAATCCTATGTCGCTATTTCTTGGCAGGTGAGTTATCTCAGTCGCCACATAAACTGTACAATACTTTCATTACACCTTACACCTTGTCGTGACTGTCCAGTTTTCTTAAGAACATCCTTTAATTGTAGTCTCCCAAAGAATTTGGCATTGAGTTTTTTTTTTTTTTTTTTTGTTACTCAGGGGTACACTGGAAACACTTGTGAAGTCAATCCACGAATTAATTATTATACTTACTTTTATATTAATTGAATAATTAATTGATATCTTTATTTATTTCATGAGATTTGTTTAGCGGTCTCCTTTCTTGTTGATCGTCTCTTTCCACTTTACTCTGTCCGAATATCTTTCCTGAGAAAGAATGCTAGGTAAGTTTATGCCTTTCCTACATGTTACCGAAGATTGTTTGTTCATTATGGATATTAAAAACATTAATTTTGATAACCATATTAATACTGACTTAGGTATTTCTGAAGTTGTTAAATCAGATTATTTGACAAGGGTCAGAATAACTGAAAGTATGAAATTATGGTCGGGGTTGTTAAAGACGCACTGATTAGGCTTTATCTCCATCAGGTGTCAATTTCTTCTCTTTTCGGTGAAATAATGAATAAAGTGGTGTCAAGGTGGGATTGCATTAACGAGTTTTATATACTGTGGATGGGGAGGGGAGATATGGGACTACGTATATACCAGCTGAATGAAGGGATTATCTAAGTATTGGGTTTCTTATCTTGAAGGAACTAATCCTTTCGTATGACGGGAGATAGCGATTAAATATACTATATATATATATATATATATATATATATATATATATATATATATATATATATATATATATATAAATATATACACGTATATCCCTTCGTTAGTTTGTCAATTATTTCTTTACTTTTTAGTCACGGAAAAAATAAAGAACGCTTTATTGGCATGGATCGTTGAGGCTATAATCCTTTCCCTGCTTAACCTCCTAGCCATGCCTATGGGGAGGGAGGGGGTGATATGGCCTTTGAGAGTGTGGAAAAGCTTTTTACCTTCGGCTGGTCTTTGATGCGATAGAAACTTTATGATTAGTTAAGCCCAGGGGTTAAGTGTAATTACGGGCAAAGGGTATAATCGCCTCGCCTTCCCTTATCTTTATGGGGCCGGGGATTCCGATATTACGAAAAGAGAAACAAAGTCAACGAAAGAGGAGCTAAGCCCGCGAAAAATTAATCATGGGGAAAATAATTAATTTTAAGGACCATAAAGGATTAGATTTAAAATTGGCTTTGAGACGAGGAGATTGATTGCCCATACCATACCCCTGTGTGCTTGACATTTCTTTCTCGCTCAACTCCAGTTGACCTGAAATGACGTCATTTAATGAATGGCAAGTCTTCAGGACAGACCGTAAAAATAGAAAGCATTTTTTATATGTGAGTGTGTGTACGTGTATCTCAGGCGTGGTACTTAATCTGTCATGACTTGTGGATCTGTAGGAAGACAACACGTAATTATGCTCAACTACGTCTTTTCATTTTATTGCGGCTTAATCTATTTATTGCCGTAAATGAAGATATTGTGGCGGTGATTAAGAGAAAAATGTCTAAAAATACTGCGGGTAATATATTTCTTTCATGATAATGATGATGAGCTCATGGCCATGTAATCCGAAATATACTGGTTCAGTGGCATGAGCTATTGTATTTTGCTGTCCTTTCTGCAAAAGGTTTTCTTATGTTTGTCTTTACTCGCATGGAATTTCCACTGGAAAATTATGTTTTATTAGATAAAACCTGATAATTATAAGTGTGGTACTAGTAAGCATTTTTTAAATTACATGCTGATGAATTCATACACATCCATTTCCAGAGTTTTCATTGTCTAATAAGATTTTCATACTTCATTGTATTAATTACCAAGAACTAGAATGTCAGAATTGCTATTTCAAGAGCTAAGAACCACGGACATGTTAAGACACACACACATATATATTCACACATATGTATATATACTCATACGTATGTATTTTACATACATATATATAATATATATATATATATATATATTATATATATATATGTATGTAAAATACATACGTATGAGTATATATACATATATGTGTGGATATATATGTGTGTGTGTGTCTTAGCATGTCTGTATATATATATATATATATATATATGATTATATATATACATATATATATATACAGACCCAATTCATACACACCCAATACAGATATATATATATAATATATATATATATATATATATATATATATATATATGTATATAAATATATATAAAATATAATTACATATATTTACACACACACACATATATAAATAAAATATATATATATATATATATATATATATATATATATATATATATATTATATATATATAATTAGTTTTGATAATGAATGTGAAAATGTTGTGCAGAACTTCTGGCGCCATATATATATATATATATATATATATTATATATATATATATATATATATATATATATATATATGATATATGTGGCGCCAGAAGTCTGCACAACATTTTCACATTCATTATCAAACTAATTATATATATATATATATATATTATATATATATATATATATATATATATATGTATATGTGTGTGTGTGTGTGTAAATATATTGTAATTATATTTATATATATTTACATACATACATATATATATATATATATATATATATATATATATATATATATCTGTATTGGGTGTGTATGAATGCATTATTTATCCACCCTGTGGTAGGGGTATAAGAATACAACCACCGTAGTCCTGCATGTCGTAAAAGGCGAGTAAAAGGACAGCTGCTGCCTTGCAGTCTAAACATTTTAGTAAAAAGCTCGGCCCACTGCCAACTGTGGAAACTGCTGCCTTGCAGTCATACTTTTTTAGTAAAAGGCTAGGCCCACCGCTAATAACTCTGGAAACTGCTGCCTTTCAGGTGGACTTTTTAGTCAAAGGCGAGGCCCACCGCTAATAACTGGTTAATGACAGCAAGGGTATGCTGTCGTAAAAACCCCTTTGCCAAACAATAAACCATGCCTGATGTTGTAAGGAAAGGCGCATCAGGCAACCGACCCCTAGTGTAGGGATAACGGTGGGAAAGAAGAAAAGAAAGTATGAATGCATTATTTGCATTTTATATAAGATATCATAACACCATGCCACAACAATGTTGCAACTTAACTGCCCAGATTAGATATCCTGGAGCCGCAAAACCAGTCCTATGAAGCTTCTTGAAGAATGATATGGATCTGTGAAATTTTTCTTTGATGATAAAAAAAAAATCAGAGAATTCCTTGAAAATATTGAGCAAAGACGCTGAGTACAAATACCTGCATTATACGGCAGATCAGTGTCAATTTCTACCTCTCTTGACTGCCCAGTGGTAAGACACTCTTCACTGAAGTTGGAGGCAGTTACTCTCGGTGGTTTGGATCCGCCAGGTGACGAACCATCCATCAATTATAATTCCTATTCGGAATTATTTCCGAGGTTGAGCGAGTTGGATATTAAACGACATTTGTGGCTTAATGTTTTATGAATGTGTAAGGCCGGGTATTCACGCACAGGTTTACCTGTCAGTCTCCCTGTCAGTTCATCGAAACTGACGTTAAAACGTACGTGTGAACGACAGTTTGTGGGCGGAGTCAGTCCACTCACCAGACCTGATGAACTGATGGAATGACCTCAAGTTCTTTCGACCGACTTACGGGTGATCGTGCGTCTGGACGGGTAACCAACGATTTTACGTCAATTCGCCGCTGGACTTTGCCTGGGAAGGATCTCAGCCGCTCAGACCAGAATATGAATAAACTATGTATAGGCCTAATTCATTTCATTGTTAGACCATGGGGTGCTATTTGTGGACCGGTGTAAGTGCAAAGTTATATTAAAAAATAAAAATAAAAAGAATTTCCCTGCGATAGACAATTTAGTATAGGCGTAGACCAGTGTCCCGCCTTTTTTATGAAAGGTGTTACTAGTGAAAGTAGGCTTTTTCTATTTTATGAATAACTGAACCAACCCCCAGGTCTAATTAACACATTATTCATTAATATTGTATGAGAATAGACATCTCTCTGTAATAGGCAATATTTAGACCATACTCTTTTACGCCTTTTTGCTCCTTTCCTATTTTGAAGTGAATTGCTGCAGCAGCTAGTCTACGTAACTCCAACTTGTTATCACTCAGCGGAGATTCCATCGCTGCCATATAGCTGCTGCCACGACGAAGGCTGGGCGAGAAATGAGGGCAATGACCTCGAGTTGACTGTTCGACTGACAGTTCTACTCTTTACGTGTGCACGCTCACCGTCGAACAGTCGTGGGTAGACTGACAGGTACGGTACGGTATGGTTGATATTTAGCCTATGTACAGTATGGAATTACGGTACGGTACTGTTCAGGTACGGAAAAGTTGGGCAAATTCTATACCGTACCTTACCTTAGGCTTGTATATATCACTTAGCAATCACTGTTAAATTGGTGAGTGGTTAAAATGTAAAATGCTTCTGTCAAAATCATCTGGGAGATTTTCATCTGAACTCATTACTGCCATGAAGAATCGAGAGCTTTCTCTACTCAACAATGCAGCATTCCTTGCAGCCATTTATCTGGATCCTAGATTTCAGTGCCTTTTAGTTGATCCACAAAATTCATATATATATATATATATATATATATATATAATATATATATATATATATGTGTGTGTGTGTGTGTGTGTGTGTGTGTGTGTGTGTGTGTGTGTGTGTAGTTACGATAACAAAGAATTCTATCTCCGACAGATTTGAGACAACATTCTATGTCTGTCTGAAGGGCCTCATACTCTGAACGATTGTATGAACGATTGTCGTTATCGACACTCATACACACACTATTCAGACAGTATGAACGATTTCCGCACCGGTTTCAGTCTGAACAAAGATTTTGTCCCGCGAAGACGGCATCATCTCTAGAGCTCGGTAGCGTTATATCGGCAGACAAACATACATTGCACGACCTGTGTATGACAGACATAAGTGGCAAGCCAGCAACCTGGTCGTGGCAGATTCCCGCCGAGATCGTTCAAACCCGAAAGTCCACCCACTTTTGCATTCAGACAAGCCCATACACAATAAGGCCGGGTGTTCACGCATAGATTTACCTGTCAGTCCACCCACGACCGCTCGACGGATGAGCGTCCACACGTAAAGAGTAGAACTGTCAGTTGGACAGTCAACTCGACGTCATTGCCTTCATTTTTCGCCTAGCTTTTGTCGTAGCAACACTATATGGCAGTGATGGAACTCGTTAGGTGATAAGGAGTGGAGCTACATACCCCAGCTGCTGCGGCAATTCACCTCAATACAGGAAAGAAGCAAAAAGGCCCAACAGAGTATGGTCTAAATATTGCTTATTAAAGAGATGTCTATTCTCTTACAATATTAATGAATAAGGTTAAATTAGACCTGGGGGCTGGTTATTTGTGAAATGGACCATGAAGCCTACCTTATCTAGGAACACCTTTCATAAAAAGGCAGGACGCTGGACTATGCCTTACCAAATTGTATTTATCACGTGGAAATAATTTTTATTTATTATATGATCTAGACTCACAGCGGTTTACAAATACCACTGCATGGTCTAACAATGAAATTAATTAGTCCCATACATAGTATATTCATATTCTGGTCTGAGAGTCTGAGATCCTTCCCAGGCAAAATCCAGCGGCGAACTGTCATAAAATCTTTGTTACTCGACCACACATGCGTTCACCTGTCAGTCGGTCGAAAAATCTTTAGGTAGTTCCATCAGTTCATCAGGTCTGGTGAGTGGACTGACTCCGCCCACAAACTGTCGTCCACAAGTACGTTTTAACGTCAGTTTCGATGAGCTGACAGGGAGACTGACTAGTAAACCTGAGCGTGAATACCTGACCTAAGAAGAAGGGATAGCGCTTTAAAGGTGGAAACATCTTGTTCTAAACAATTCTTAAGGATGATGTCGCTAGCCTTGGCAACAGGTGACTCTGGGTTGAATGTTAGGTGACTGGCTGGTATCGAATCATTGATCGCACGTACAGTTGAGTTTATACACACACACACACACACACACACACACACACACATATATATATATATATATATATATATATATATATATATATATATATATATATATATATATAAGTATCAGACAGGGCACACCAGGTTACCTGTGTGAGTAGTAGGAACTGATCTAACTGTTCTAAATTCTCAGAAGAAGCAGTTGCAGAATTTTCTCGAGATTTAGATTAATGAACTAGTCACCATTAAATAAATTATTCCTCGGAAATACACAGAGAAGATACATTTTCCTTTTATGATATGACTACCAATCGCACGATGAATGGCAAGATGAAATCACTCCATGCAAATGAAAAAAAAAAGTCAAATAAGGAATAAACAAAAATATTTATTTTTAAACATTTATAAAAATTTTTAAAGAAATTAAAAGTACTGGTTAATTCGTAATCCCAAATGTTTATCATTTTCAATCTAAAAATGAAAACCTATAAAAACACTTTTAAGATATAGTTTTCTGCCTATGACGTGGACGGGAAAATCCAGCTCTTGTAAGTCACAGATAAGAAAGATAACAAGTGAACACGCGAGCGCGCACAACTGTGAAATTTTCAAAGCACTTACTATCAGAATACTTGCATTATTTTTGTGATTTAGAATAGATTTATCATGTATAACAGTTTATAAGCTTATCACATAATCTACATATTTCTTACCTTATATTAATTTTACTTATGTTATATATGTAGCCTATGCGTGATCACTGAACAACGAAATTGTCAGTGAAAAAGAATAACTTAAACGAGCTTTCTGGTTTTTTTTTTTATGCAATGTTTGCTGCTCATCTAAAAAAAGAAATCGATGTTTATGATTAATGTCAGGGAAGTTTTCCTACCAGGTATACAATGCCGATGTCCTTTCTAGGTATGACCAAGGAAGCATTTAACCTGTTAAACTGAGCGTTCGGAAGCTGCAGTCCTTTGTTGATGAGATGCTGAGAGTGGTCCAGGGGAGCTAATTGAAATCAATGAACAGTTTAACAGCTCCCTGTACGATGAAATCCTGGAAGAGTTTCCATTAGTGAGTGGCGGTGCGACCCAGGCTAGATCCAATATTTGTGGCAATGGACATATCTCCAATCCATTATGTTAAAATAGTGTGACCTACTTTAAAGAACATCCATATGTTATCAGTACAGAAAACGGGCAAAATCCTCTGACCTGAATCCAATTGAAAATCTCTGGGGCTTTATGATTCAGCAATGGAATGGTAGCCAGATCGAAACTTAAGAAATCTAGGCATGCAATCTATATGGGAATTGCTTACTCATAAGCGCAACGAAATTAATATAAGCGAAAAACTTAATGGTTCTGTGACAAAAAAGTTTGGGTACTGTAAATGATAAGAGGGATTTATATACGAAATACTGAGAGAGAGAGAGAGAGAGAGAGAGAGAGAGAGAGAGAGAGAGAGAGAGAGAGAGAGAGATTTGTCAACATTTTGTATTTTCTTATTCTCTTAAAAATATACTTATTTTAAATTTAAATTTTATATCTCTATTAAAACATTGAAATTAATGCAGTCCAATTGATATACATAGAGAAAATAAACTTAATCAATAGGTATCTTTTAATATTCAGTATTACCAAATTTTGGCTATTGTTCAATGAATACCATTGATATCCAGTGTATGCCAAAAGCTGTTCGGGACATAAAATTATTGTTAGAAGATTTTTCATTTATTATATTTAATAACATGTTTACTATTTAAATCTGATAACACGATATTTTGTTTTTCAGGCTAGAAATACATAAAAATATTATTGCCTAGGACGGTGAGCTCATTAGATTTTGAGATTTACCCTTATTCATTGGTAGGTCCATGATTTATTTCGTCGACTGTATATTTCAAAGCGCTATTGAAGCATTATTTTTGTTTGTTTGTTAGAGAGGGATGCTGCCAATGGAATTTTTTTTATTTTTGTGTATTTTAAGATATATGAAATCGTTGAATTATTTTGTGGGAGAATGTTAGATGAGAGCATACTAGTCGTTAATATAAGTCATGGACTTCATTATTTAGTCGTAATACATGGAAAAATAGAAAGGTGTTTGAGATATCCCTGTATAAGCCGGTGGCTTTCGGTGATTGAAAATACTTGTGATATAATCTTAAATTTGACAAAGTCACCTTTCTACATCCTTGAAAATATAACAGGGTTCAGAAATGGCGGGTATAATAGTTTTTATTTCTAAACGTGGATGGATAAATATTGGTCAGAAAAATTAAAAATTCCTTTTATTAGTAAGCCAGTCATTTTAAGTCAAGAGTCTCTCTCTCTCTCTCCTCTCTCTTCTCTCTCTCTTCTCTCTCTCTCTCTCTCTCTCTCGTTTTGTAGCCATGCAGTGTGCAGTCGATTGTCCAACTTATTGCTTATAAAATAAGTGGAATTATAATAATCATAAACTAGATTGAAAACATTCCTCCTGTTTTCAAATGATATTTTAAACATCCTTAGGGTTTAATAGGAACAGTCGGAGATCACTTTTATTTTTACTCAAGTCCTTAGTTGTCAGGCCTTCGTGATCGCATATAGCTTGTGCAGTACCACCTTTCTCATGGATACCCGTCACAAATAAGCAGATGTCATTATAAGAATTCATATTAATTTTTTCAAACTTATGGTCAGAATTTTAAATTACGCCTTCGTTTACTTTATCTTGAGAAAGCAAAGACGAGTATTTTGTTCAGAATTTTAAATTACTCCTTCGTTTGCATTATTTTGAGAAAGCAAAGACGAGTATTTTGTTCTTTGAACGTCAGGTATACACACATATGTGTGCATGTGTTTTTGTGTATATTGTATGTTGCTTGGGAAGTTTTTTAAACACGTTACAAGGAGTAAAAACGCGGAGTTTTAAGAAATATATGGGAAGGTGTACTCTCAAGAATGTAGAATTTGGTGACTACTGTCCTTATGACTCGCAAGTGTCCTAGGAACTCGTTAGGTTGATGAATGGTGTCTTAAGGGCTGTTATTCAGATATTCCAGTTTTTTCCATTGAAAGGTTCCCCAGCTGTACAGTTGGAGTATCTTTAAATTTAAAAATTATGGATCCACCAGCTGCACCGACTACGTCACAGTGGATATTAACTCAAGATGTGTCCTTAGAATTAATATACATTTGAAGTACTGTATATCTCCTTTTACATTTTCCTTTGCTATCAGACTGTCGAATGCATTCTAATTACATGAATCGTAAAACGTAATGGCTTTGCAGCTGCATTTGAGAAAACGTCGTCTTTAATTGTTAATTCCGTCGAGCTTATTGGAGTATTTAATTAAAGCAATTACCTGTTGAACGGGGCCAAGTGAGTACCACTTCCTCCATTAGCAGGTGGGGTGGGGAGGAGGAGTTGGTGTCGGTGCCCTTGGTTTTAATTGCATCTAATTGATTTCAGACTCCATTATACAATGTGCAATAATAGACCTAATAGTGATAAAGAAGACTTAATTATTGGCCGTTCATCTTCTGTGTGACAATTATAATTACGGTTCACTGGGGTGGCTTCACCGCTACTGATTATATTTGTGTCGCTTTGATACACTTCCTAACTCTCTCTCTCTCTCTCTCCACTCACCGACACACACACACACACACATATCATTCGTGCATGAGCTTTGTATTTACTTTAGGTTTCGAATGCCGTCTTTTTCAGATGTTCATAAATTAATCTCTCTCTCTCTCTCTCTCCTCTCTCTCTCTCTCTCTCTCTCTCTCTCTCTCTCTCTCTCTCTCTGTGTGGTGTGTGTGTGTGTGTGTGTGTGTGTGTGTGTGTGTGTGGTGGAATGTTATCATTAGTTGTGAATGTATTTGTAAGCACTAATTACAAAACATCTTTACCCTTGAGTTATCCTGAGTTTTTCCTCAAACATTTGTTAATCGCTTATAAATCTTGAGTGTATGCATAATAAAAGCATTTTCCTTTTCGCTTTTGACTGTATCCTCTCTTACTGGCGTAGATGAACACTTTCTAAGCTCTACGTCTATAGTGAAATTTATTTGAATTGACCTTGAAAAACATGGTACATACATTAATTCCAACAAAGGAATATAGCTGTAGCTTCTATGCAGATTTGAACTTTTCGATGTAGCTAATTCTGCCTCTTGGTTTTGTTAATGAAGATTTCTTTTTTTTTTTTTTTTTTTTTCAATTTTACAAAAGTTTACTTCGACTTTATTATTCCAGTAAAGATATTAACAAAAGTTATGTAGTGGTCTGGAATGTCAATACTGTCTACAAAGAGATGTCCTCAAACGTATACTTTGGTTTATGTATGTATGTATGTATGTATGTCTATATATATCATTATCATCATCATCAGCTGTTGCTAGTCCAATGGAGGACAAAGGCCTCAGGCATGTTCTTCCATTCTCGTCTGTTTATGGTCTTTCTCTGCCACTCTATACCCGCAAATTTCCTTAGCTCGTCATTCCATCGTCTTCTCTTCCTTCCCCTGCTTCGTTTGCAATTTCCAGGGTCCTAGTCTGTTATTCTTTTCGACCATCTGTTATCTGACATTCTCATTATATGTCCTGCCCTCGTCCATTTCTTTTTCTTATTTGTTGTTAGAGTATCCTCTACTTTAGTTTGCTCTTTTTCTGTCTCTTAGTGTTAGTCCCATCATCATTCTTTTCATCTCTTTGAGTTGTAACTAGCTTATGTACTAAGGCTTTAGTAAGGCTCCAAGTTTCTGATGCATAAGTTAATACTGGTAGGACCAACTAATTGAATACTGATTGAAAGTAGCATTTTACTTTTCATAATCTCGTTTTTTTTACCAAATGCTCTCCATCCCATACTTATCCTTTTTTTGGATTTCGGTCTCATGTCCTGGGGAAACACTTACTGTCTGTCCTAAATCCTTATATTCATTAACAATGTCTAGACGTTCGTCCATAACCATTATTTGTTGTCTCTAAGCATTTCCATTTAAAAATATCTTAGTTTTACTCATATTCATTTTCAGTCCTACATTTCTCC
>NC_061108.1:71234915-71304915 GCF_015104395.2 Macrobrachium nipponense
TTTTTGGGTACATGTGTCACTACTTAGCCTGAGATCCAAGTGAAAAGTAAAATGAGGATATTCTGACGCCAGTACCAGGATTCGAACTCACATCCGGAATATCAGAACGAAGTAGTATTAACCACCTAACCGCAAATGACAAGTTCAGGTGTCATTCAGCACATTCGTTTAGGGGCCGGTGGCAAGAAAGGCTAGGTCTCGCTTGGAGGAGAGCAACTCTAAACGTGGATTTCGTCACCCGTCAACTTTTATTCTTACTCATGAAAATGAGAATGATAAGACCAATTTCATTAAAGATTTGAGTAAAAGAAAAAAAAAGAGAAATTAACTGAAATTCTTTCATGCAAGTGCATCAACACATTTTGATATTTTGAATGAAACATGTTTCATTAAATCTTATAATAAAAGGAAAATAAACAGAAAGTTGCCAAAAGTATTCACCGACTAAAAATTCCCAGGTACGAACTTGGAATCGGTAAGGTAGGTGAACAAAGAGAACAAGAGAGCGGTGATTGATGTCCACGAGAGGGACATCAAGACTTGGATGAATGAATTTGTTACTAAATAGTGAATAATCTAATAGAGATGTCAACAATCGAGTTGGAATGATGCGAGTGTTTAAATCTTTTCCTTTCAACTACCGACATTGCGGCTAATGAAAGCCTATAGTATTTCTCTTTGTTATTTGTTTGAATCCGTCCTCAAATATTTTGCTATTGTAACCTGATGTAATATAAATATATACATACATATATATATATATATATATTATATATATATACTATATATATATATATATATATACACATACATATCTGTGTGTGTGTTTGTCTGTGTTTGACTGTATAAAATTTCGTGTTCTGTTCAACTAAATTCTTGTCATTTATATTAGATTTAATTTCGCTTTTATGCCTTGATTTTTAGTTGTATTTATCTGACTTGCTTTAGTAGTTCTTGGTAATGCATCAAACTGCAAACCAAATTTTCACTTCTTTTCACGTCTTTAATTTTCTTTATAAAATTTAAGGACTAAAACCTTTGCCTTTGTATTTTACGACATTGGTAAGAAAAGGGGAATGAAAAAGGTCAGGACAATCGTCGTGGTCTTTCATATCGAGTAATTACCAGTGGCATAAATATAACCGCTGTTAATAAATACCTTCACGCAGAAAAAGAGCAGATAGTGGTCCCAACGCCGTCTTAATTTTTCCCGCAGCGGAATTGACGTAATTATAGAGGCAGCGGCGTCGTCAAGTCCAGCAATGAACAGCGGAGAGCAATTGTGTGTGTGTGTGTGTGTGTGTGTCTGTGTGTGTGTAATGCAGGTTGCAGGAGCTTCTTCGGTTTGTGGCTTCCCACTCTAAGCGGCAATTAAGGGCTATTATTCGCCAGTGTAAAATAACAATGACCTCCATCTTCTATCGACGGGGAAAATTAATTTAAGAACTTCGAGCCGTTCTTTAGAATCACCTTCCTGATTCAATTGTTTATTATTGCTACACTGCTTCTCGTTTTGTGGATTTTTCTTTTTAAGAGGAAGCAGTGGACGTGATTCTATTACTTTTTTTTCTTTCTTTCTTTCTTTTCCTTATGTCTTACTCTTGTGAATTTGATAATGATCCTTCTGATGACCTCTCAGGTACACGGAAACGGGTTGTCGTTCGTCATCACAGCGTGTAGGCCATAGAAGACCATTTACCAGAATGGGCTTTCCACTCATCCTTCTGTTCTTTCATGAGTAATCTTCGCCGAGCTGAATGAGTTCGAAACCACGACCTTTTTTCTCTCTCCCGCGCCTCCGTACTTCGGGGCCCTTAATTAACTTGCGGTTTTTTCCTGACTCGGCGACTTGTTTGTTGCTGCTGCTGCTGCTGCTGCTGCTGCTACTGCGTGTTTCTGTGTTTGCTTTTATCTGTATTTCTTTAATTTATTCAGTAAATGCTTCTTTACCTTACGTATCTTATAAGGAAAAGTAGTTTAATTTGAGATACAACCGCTTCTGAAAAAGATGTTGCAAACATCTCGATTATTAGAAATTGCCTGAAAATCTGTATAGAGTTGCATATCAGGTCATACCACAAGATGGAATATTTTCTTATTAAAGTAAATATGTAGAAGTTTATATTTTATTTGTGTTATTTCTTAGATATAAGGTGATTGAACATTAATTTCCTCAGCCGTCATTGTAGCCTGAGATTTATTGCATATGAAAATTGGGATTTGATGTAATTTTAAAGAAGTTATTTATTCTTTATTGCTTTTTCTTGGGTATAACCCCCTTCGACAAAGGCGAAACCATTACAGATGCAATTTTATTGAGGCATTATTTGCTCTCTCTCTCTCTCTCTCTCTCTCTCTCTCTCTCTCTCTCTCTCTCTCTCTCTCTCTCTCTCTCTCTCTCTCTCTCTCTCTCTCTCTCTTTCGTGGTGAATTACCCGTAATATTCTCACAGCTGAATAGCTGTGTGTGCTAGAACACCTACGGGAATATGAATAAATATTTAAAAAAAAAAAAGCTGTAGAAATGGATCAGTTTGAAACTTTGGGATTTATTGGCAAGTTATACACGATTTTTATGAAAGAGATAAAAAAAACTCTTGAGGTCATCTGACCATTATGTAATACATTATTCAGAATTTCAGTAATATGAAACATTAATTCTTATTACCATTTTTCAAAATTTATGGAAGGTTACCTTGAGTTTTTCCTGACAGGAGGCATTTTCCTTGCAAGACAACATTATCTAGGGCTAACCAAGCCATACAGTTGTAAAAGTATAGAAATATACAGTTACTGGAACTTTTTTGATTGATAATACTTGCATTTATTTTGTCATTATTTAGAAATTACTTTGATTGGTTCTAGATTCATATTCACGACTTGTATTTTTCAAGTAAACTTTCGTAACTGACTGCTTTTTATAGCGAGATGAAACACAAGTGCTATGTGTCAAACTAGAGTCAGAAAATCTCGATTAGGGATGATGTCTCAAGCTGCTACTACAGTGACAAAAGGCTACGGAGTTCTGTGCGTTATGCTTTTGTTATATTTACATACACTGATCATTGAGCTTTGGAGCAATGAAAAAATATTATTTATTTTAGAACTTACTTTTGCATCAATATCAGGACAGTGCACTCTATCGGTCTGTCTATCTCCCTCTTAGTTTAATATGTTTGTCCCTTTTTGACTATGTGGAGGGGAAGTTGATGAATTTATATGACAGGTTGTATCTTTCTTTATATATAAGAATATGTAATGGCATTATCGTCCATATGTTCTGAGCAAATTGCGTAGTGCCCAGCTACCATTGATAGAAGGGTTTGGTACGTATAAATGAATTAATTCCCTTGACATTAATTGGAAGCCGCGATTTGTCGCCAGTTTTCCATATGACTGAGAGAGCTCCACCCTTCTGTTTGTTATCGCCCCTTCACTACTCTCTTATGGTAATCGTTTGTTTATGTTACCTTTCATTTTATACAGCAATAGATTTTCAGCACAGACCAGTGCCAGTGCGAAGAATTATTTAAAGTCATATAGTCATTACTTTACGTAATATAATGGAAATATTACAGTTCCAGATTTCAATTTACCTTAAAACAGGAGGAGATAATATGGTGAGAAAATATCAATCCTTTCATATTCATATCTTGAAGTTTGTACATCTTATATGATAAAGGATTTATTTTCTCATGTATACTTTTCAGTCAAGTTGTGTGGCTGTATTCATAAACCAAGGCTTATTTTCATTTTACAAAAAAGGGCAACAGCAGATTTAAAATCTTCACACTAGCAGTAGACATAGTTAAACATAAATGGCTAAACCTCATGTTTTAATCGAGGAAACCATTAACTCGCGTTTATGACATCACTTCTCATCAAAGGCTGTTGAGGGAGGAACTAACATTCTCCTTCATAAGAAATGCTGGAGTAAGAAAGGGTTATGTTCTTCACACCATAACTTATAACGTTAAGATTTTGAGAAAGGAAATCTTTTCCACTCAAGATGTATGTTTGCAGTCGATACCCTTGTAGGCATAACGTAATTACTTTGAATGTTTTTATTCATTTCTTGGCAACGTTACCTATCAACTGGACAGTGAACAGACCAAAACAGAGAACTTCTAGATGCATTGGTGTATTTGCAATATTTGTATCCTGGGGGGTTTTGTGCCGTACTCGTTCGTATTTGTATGACATGATACAATTGATTAAATCTTCCTTCATTTTAAGCTTTGTGCCGTAAAGTCTTGCAGAAGCAAGTCGAATCGTTTCTTTGTCAAGACAACCAATAACTATGCATTACCTATCATAAAAAAATTAGTTAATAAATATCGAATTGATGTATTTCATACTTAACGTTCTTTCCCATGTAGCTCGTGAAAGTTCTTTTAACCAGTCAGAGGAAATTCTTTATTATTATTATTATTATTATTATTATTATTATTATTATTATTATTATATTATTATTATTATTATTATTATTAATTTACAGCTTAATGAATCTTTTGAGCAGAGGTACAGGGAAACGGGTGTGCGGCAATCTTTTCATTCGTATTCGCCCAGCTTCATAAGCCATTATGAAGTGGAAGGCTGAATGGTAACGTTTATAATTTGTCTCCGTCAGCGGAAGCCTCCATCACATCGATTTATCTCTTGTTATTTCACTTTCCTCATTGCTATGTCAGGCCATTACAAATATCTGGTCATTAGATGAAACAGTAAATCTGCAACTTGCCAAATATGAGGGCACGTTGTCATGATTCAGACGCCCGCAATAAGAGGAATTATTTACATGTAATTGTAGGGTTGCTCTTCCATAAATAGTGATGTATGGCCATGGCTTTAAAAGGTCGTTTGCATATTGATTTCAGCCCCGGAGAAAAATGAGACAGTCTGGCAAATTAGGAGAACAACATATCGGGGCGATTTTGTTCGATGGGTATAGTTGTAGGATGATAATATTTTATTTGGGGCACTTGAAGAACTGCGGCAGAGTAATGGTCGCATTGATTTAAAGAGGGAGATCGACATATGCTCTGTACTAGAGGCTGTCTGCTTAACAGTGGGAAGCCAAAGTGCGGGAAATATATTTGAAATGACAGATCTCGAGGATGCACATCGCCAAATTGTTGCTGGTCCTTGAAAAAATTCCACTCTTTATCACTGTTTTTTTTTTTTTTTTTTTTTTTTTTTTTTTTCTCGTGTTCAATGGTTTTTTTTTTTTGTTTTTTTTTTTTCTATTTCCGTAATATACCTACTAGATAAAATTATATGAAACCGATGAACAGTGATCAGTGATCTGGAAAAAGCAGCATATGACATGAGAATTTTAAAGAATGTAATTAATTACCGTCGATTACTTGAGTTAGTAATTACCCGAGATAATTATCAGGTGGTGAAGCTCCTACGTACGTCATGTTCCTCCCTCCATCTGTTTTTCTTGGGTTTCACAAATTGCAAAGCCGTTGGCCTTAACTATGTTGTTGCGCCTAATAGGGAGTTATTTTCATTTTATCGTTGTTTATAATGTTGTTCACATTGAGGGATTTGTTGTGGCAGAAGTTGTTGTTATTGTCTGCCCTTTTGGGAAGGATAATGATAAGTTTGGTTCTTCGTCGTATATCTTTGTCTGTTAGTCCGTTCATTTTAATATCGAGTTTGAGGTCGGTCTTTTAATTCATTATATGTTTTAGCATCTAAAATGAAAATATTTCAACAGTGAAGACTAGCGATAATTGGTATCCTCTTGTACGAAGCTTTGAAGGTCATAGTGAACTTGAAACGGCATGTACACGCTCGTGGATGGTGGGTGATCCATTCAGTTTCTTTGAGGATTTGTGTGGTGTACTTGATCATTTCCCCTCATTTTTCTTTACTATTAGTATTATTATTCTGTATAATTAAGATGTCTATTTATATAACTGATTTCCTGTATTCTTGTGGATAAGTATATACTGAACTTTAATTAAATTGTTTCTTATAATTTTTGATAAGAGAATTTTTAATAGTTAGTAATTAATCTCACAGTTTTTAAAAGTTCATAGTGTTCTCTGTACAGTAAAAATGAGTTATGATGAAGGCATTTGATTTGTTCTATTTTGTTTTGCTAACCTAAATTTGAGTCTTTATTCTAAGCATCAGCAACCTGAAACACCCCTTTACATGCACTTTATATATATATATATATATATATATATATATATATATATATATAGTATATATATATATATATATATGCGTGCGTATATGGAACTAATCACCATATGAGCACGTATTTCACAGAACTAAATGTCGGACTTTCATCTGGAAATTGGGTAAAACTCGTCTCATAAGAGGCGTTAGTCGTCCCAGGAAAATGAAGAAGTCACGATGAAAAAGATAACAAAAATATAAAAGAGAGAGAGAGAGAGAGAGAGAGAGAGAGAGAGAGAGAGAGAGAGAGAGAGAGAGAGAGTAATTACTTAACAATACATATCCTTAATGATCTTCAAACTATATGCATTGAAACAATCCTTAATGATCTTCAAACTATATGCATTGAAACACTTGTTTCTGAAATTATGAATTATGTGGTGCAAAAATTATTATTGAAACACTTGTTTCTGAAATTATGTGGTGCAATAATTAAAATATCCCATTTTATCAAATGATATCTTAATGTTTCGAGCATTATGTTGATCATTAGTTTAAACTGCTCTTGTGGTTTGTCAGTTCTAAAGCCGAAGGCTCAGTACTTTGTGCGTGGAGACGAATTTTGGTTCCATTCCGATTGGCTCAACAGCAATTGATTAAGCCTAACATGTGACTTGGGTATTAAAGACAACTGAAACTTGTTTTATTTTAACCAACTAGACCTAATATAACTAAGGTTTAAATCAAAGTTTAAAGTAATGATCAACATAATGCTCGAAACATTAAGATATCGCTTGATAAAATGAGGTATTTTAATTTTTGCACCTCAAAATTTCAGTTACAAGTGTTTCACTACTTATCGTTTGAAGATATACAATTTAAGGATATGTATTGTTAAGTGATTACCTTCTCTCTCTCTCTGTCTCGAGATCAGGAAAACCAAATGAGTATGCTTGGATCTACAGCATATGAGATGAGATGTAATATCTTGGTCGGAAGAAGAAAAAGAAGAGGAGGATAAAAGAAAATTATTCCCTTAAGCAAATGAAATAATTTCAAATGAAATATGGCTTCTATTTTATTGGTCATAAATCTCTTTGGTTTTTATTACGAAGCAGTGACACGAACAGGAAAAGCCTTTTGTCCTTCGCAATGTTAATATTGTACTCCTTTCAAGTAGAGATGATGTACGCCTTCCCACTCGTTATTAAGAATGAATAATTTTCCATTTTACACTTAGCGAATAGATTGCTAAATGACCTGCTCATCTGTTTTTCATTTACGTTAGCTTCGTTGCATAAGAAAAAAAATCTTATTTACGACAACAAAGGGAGTCTCTATGTTTATTATTAAAGTCACTACTGGATTAGATATTTATATTTTTATGCTCGTTTGGCGTAGATAAAAATTCACCTTTTGGAATTTCACCCGAAAGTGACAGTAGAAAACTCATAAGCAATTTTTTAATTTTTGTAATTTATTTTGGATCACAGCTTTGATCTTTTCCCCTTGAATCCATTTAACTTGAACATTTATTTTTAGATATCTGTGTTAGTTTACTCTTTTCTTCCACCTAATTAAAGATACAAATTCTTTTAAAAGCGCCATAAATTTAAATTTTATCATTAAGAAATTTCCACAGTAAAGCACGTGTTACTTTTGTTTATGTTGAGTACTGAACGGACACATGACTAATTCTGCTTGTTAACCGAAAACTGTTCAATCCGATTGTGTTTTTAGAAGAGACCTTAAGGTTTACTGTTAACGCGCAATGTGCTGTTTTCAGGTAATTGTTTATGGTTAGTTCATTTTTTTTCGTTGCAAAAGCGCTAAGTAATCCTCAAATTCCAGTACTTCAGATAATTTATAATTCTGTTTGGTTGGCGTTCCCTTAACGCTCTGTCACCCTTTGGGAATTTTGGGGAACAACGACCACTTTATGACTGGTTGTTTAGTTGTCTCTTATCCGTTCGATTTTGTTTGTGCACAGTGAACTTCCTCTGAAATATATAGCCTTATTTTTCCGTCCATCGTCACCTTTCTGAAGGAAGTTTGTATCAATACATTATTTTCAAAATAGCTGAATACAGTGCTTTCCAAAAGAAGATTTTTCAATATATAATCTCCCGAGTTATTTTTTTCAGGGAACCAATAGAAGGCAGTACACTGAAAGAGTGATGCTTACTAAAAATTAGTATTTGATTTCTCGGATTAGGCTTTAGCATGAAATCTTGCAGCCTCAAGTTATTTATGATAGCAAGGAGCGTAAGGGCGCACTTTTTTGTCATAGTTTGCTGAGGTCTAGATTAGTGCTCTCAGGCAACTTCAACGCTAATGATTAGTATACAAGTCCATGTGTCTGTTATTTATTAAGATGCTTTCGAGAGACGGACCTAAGCTTAGAGTATCGGCTAACAATATATGAACTAATTAACACAAATTATGTTTCACTAAGGTTAAAAAAATAGATTTCAAAAAATTGTGATGTAAGTGTATCACCCTGATCATATTAACCGTGAAGTGTGAAGGAGCCCTACTTTTAATCAAGAAGAGTTCCTGCTAGAACTTGTGATTTGTAGAGTACAGCAAGCATTTTTTGTTGTTGTCTGTGGGAATACCATTGTTTGGGAGACAAGGTAAGTGATTATCAGAATAAATAAGAAATCACAGAAATGATATGTTTCGTATTTTCATCGTTATCTTGTGTCAGGGACATGTCATTTCATCTGTGATGGCCTGGTGATACATTCTTGTGCATTCATAAAATCACACCATGTTTTATTGCATGTGCTGTCTATAACACTTGAATGCTAAAAGAAAAACGGTGTTAAAAGTAAAAGAGATGAGAGTCAATTGTATATCATCATTTGAGTAAGGTTGCTATTACTAGATACTGCTAATGAATCAATTTTGAATTCCTAATGTTATGTGCCACAGGAAAGCCAATTATACAGTGTACATCAATATACACATGCACTGAAGCATTGAGAATTGAATAATTCCTGTTATGATGCCAAAGTAGGCCATTTATGAATGACAAATTGGAATGTCAAAGTACTGGAGCATGCCTAAACCAGAAAGAAAATGCCTTCATGGCCGATATTATATATTTCCCAACTTTGTTACCTACGGCTAAAGCCATAAAAGCTAATATTCATATAGATAAAAGGGGACAGTCATGTTTATAGACTATTCTGAACTGTGATGCAATATTTAAATTATGTCAATTATCAGGGTAGGGCTTAGCACAGCTGATATGAAGGCTAAGGATGCTTAGACCATTACCAAAGAACTGAGGAGCAGAGGTTATTCTTTTTCATATAAATAGGAATTTCCCCTTTTTCGTAACTTACATAATTTATCTGTGGTGCTGTCGGGATTGTCTTTTTCTTCTTTTAGTGACAGTCTAATGTGTTGTCTTTTTCTTCTTCTTCTTCTTCTTTTAGCGTCAGTCTAAAGTGTTGTCTCTTTCTTCTTCTTTTAGCGTCAGTCTAATGTTGTTAGGATTCTTCAAGTTCCGATTTTATTGTCTTGGGTACTTAATTTGCAAATTACGTTTTGTGAGGATCACTTGGGAATGCAAAGCAGCGAAAAATGCTTATCACACAATTGCCTCAAAACAGCTTTTTCTTGAATAATATGAATTATAAACCAGAAGTTTGCTAGCATGTCTAGGGTTCTCTAGAAGTGTTTTGTGGTTGAACAAGTAAATTTGACAGCTATTTCCAATTCCCTTGTTCTAGGTATAGTGCACTAGCGATGGCTATGCCTGGTATTCTTGTGCTGTGAAATCATGTATACATTTATTATCAGACCTCTCATATATTTTGTTTGAGGAGTATTTCTCAACTTGCACGCTGCTGATTTATAAATGCAAAATAAACCAAATTATATAGTACCATATCAAAAATAGTTTCATTTATTATAGAACACGGGGAATTAAGTATACTGTATGATTGAAATTGTTAAAATTATTGCTAGGTAGAGAGAAAAGTTAAAGATACCTTGATAGAAATAAAAAAAATGAAAAGCTTTTGTGAATTGATTCCCTTTCCTGACTTATACCCTGAGAGAGAGAGAGAGAGAGAGAGAGAGAGAGAGAGAGCGTGCGTGCGTATAACTTTTTATTACAGTTAAAATATAGGTAGTTGACCAGGTAATTTTACCAAGTTGATGAACTCCCACTTTGTTTACATTTTGTCATTTCCCATGAGAAGATGTGGGAATATTTTCCCTTTGCTAAGCGATCCTCAACCGCGGCCCTCACACTCCCTCTCCGGCAAGTGATCCAAGATTGGATTTGCTTCTGTAACCGCACGAAGACGATTCTTATGCAGAAATAATGATTTATATGCAACAAGGTCACCATATTACAGTTGCTGATCTTTAAGATATGAAGGTGATCATTGAAAACTTAGATTGAATATTATATGACGAATTTAAGCTGTTTTTCTGATCTCATCAGCTTACGCAAACGAATTATGCCTGTAGGGACTAGGAAAAAAGTTTTATCATTTTTCTGCAGTATTAGTTCTTGGTTTTTCCATGTTCCTTACGTCCATGGAAGAGTGCGAATACAAATTATTCTTGCTTTTACTTGCATTGCAACAACTGAGATATTACATTTGCACCTTTTGCGACGGTTCCGCAAGAGCTAGGGATTTCTCCTTGCTTTGAAGAACATGTAGATCCGTTACTGCGGAGGTTCATCGTCTCCACGATGCTAAGCACCAAAAGCATTTCATTATCTGAACAATTATATGTTAATGACGTTTCATAAGGGGACAGGATCTTACCCGTGACAATTTTGTCCTCGCGGCTGAAGTATATTGACATTGAGCGTGAAAATTCCTAATGAACAGTATTTTTTTCTATAATTCTGATCAGTGGTCAATTTTGTGAATCCATTGATTGTCAGAGGAACTGGCTAATTGCCAAAAAATTCATGAAATTATTATCTAATAAAAGAAGACGTATATAGGAAGAGCAAGTCTTAACTCTAAAGGCTGCGATCTTTAATTTACAGCAGCCATTCACATACTTTGGTTCCATGGTGTCATAAGTACACATACACTATATATGTGTGTGTATGTATATATATAATATATATATATATATATATATTATATATATATATATTATATATATATACATATACATATACATATCATACATTACACACACACACATACACACACACACATATATATATATATATATATATATATATAATATATATATATATATATATATATATACATATATATAATGATACTTAAATTTAAATTATTCACGACTTTTATTATTACGAAGAATTTTTATTTTATCAGTCAAGAAAGGCTGAAAAAGGGTCCTTTTCCCCCTCTACGGATTTTGCTGTATTCAAGTGTTACCTCACCTATGACCGCTATTTTCATATCTGTTCATGTTTGGCTCGTCGCCTGCCCTTCGCTAATTATCTCGCTCTCGCTTATGTTGAAAGAACCTTTTGTGCGAGTATTCGGAGTGTGCCCGGCTCTTTCATACAGGAAAGACAGCTTGACTTACAGCGATACTTTGGCAGTACTTTAGTAGCGAGATCATGGCTTGCAGGATTATTTTTGGGACATCCTGGTGCGTGCCGTGACCCTTCACCTAAGGAGAAATTCCTTCTCTTGAATTGTGCGGTGGGTTGAGATCGTCTGCTTCCCGAAGTTGTCAACTGGTCTTCACTGCCTCACCAGTTTCACCGGTTTTACCTGCTCCACTTCCGGGTCTGTCATTCATGCGGTGCTGATCCTTCAGGGTCATGTTTTGGCTTACTCGGAATTTTACACCTGGCAGGATACATAAGTTAGTCATTACAACTTGATGGTGCACGCTGAGCTGCGCTGGAATCCGACGCAGACCGTCACGTCTCCCCTTCCTTCCCAATCCCATCTTGTGGCGGACAAACAGGTTTGCAGGAGGAGGGTGGATGTGTCATGTCTCCCCTAAGCTCCCGATCCCCTACCTATCCAGCCCGCACCTAGGGCGGAAAAACAAGAAAGATCCACTCGGATTTTATTATTATAGAGATTCTTCTCTGTGACGTTATTGACGCATATCATTAAGTGTGATACAATGTACTTACGAACTAATGTGGAAGATTAGTTTCTACAGCTCCGTAGTTACTTTCCATTCTACTTATCGAGTAAAAGTTAGCTAGACGAATGAGGGTTGCCATAGTATTGTTGTTGAGTGAGTTATCTACCCCCTAAATATTCAGTTTTTCGAGGACTTCGTTGGTTTACATTTTTTTTTTTGTGGGGGGGGGGGGGTAAAAAAATTATCAATTGGTTATTACATAGTTATGTTTATCCCTTTCTGAGTAGTCCTTATTTGCTACCCGTTGAGCTACAAGTATCGAGCACTTTGGGTTTCTAAGGAATTAACCAGTGTGGCTCAGATCAGGAGAATATAAAAGGAACCTTATCTAAATAGTATCAATACTTAATATTGTAATGGTCGAAGGTGGCCGTTGCAATTATGTAAGATTATCCCTTCCTTCTTACGCTCAGATAGTTTTCTCCCTCTGAAAAGTGTAGGACAGGAGCAAGTAACAAAGTACGAGCCCATCAATCACATATAATAGTTGCAGGGGTAAAACATTATGCAAATATTATACATATATATATATATATTTATATTGGAAAAAGAAACCCACAAGATTATTACATAGATAGTTTTAGTTTAGTGTTTGAAAAAAATAATATGTAATCACTTACAAGTAAACAAGTTATACTCAATAATGTGGGTTTCTTTTTCCATCTTCAGTAAAAAACTGAAAAAAGTTTTTGTTTGGTTATATATATATATATATATATATATATATATATATATATATATATATATATATATATTATATTTATATTTATATTTATATATTTGTATAATGTTCTACACCTATAACTATTATATGTGACTGATTTGCTCAAATTTTGTGACTTACCTCTGCCTTTCGCTAACATATTACATCTACAGTGAGCTGAACTCTCTCATAGCCTCTGATGATAAGAATATATAAAGTATTGAGCTTTCTGTAGGCGTAAAGCTTTTCATGTCTATGGCTGGTGAATGTATTGCATAAATGTGTTGAAATGTTTAGTGGAATTTATGATTTGTCCTTGTGCAGAGTCTTGTTTCGGTAATTTGTGCTGGGATGCTATGACGTTCGACTGAGAAAGGCGTACTGTTGTGTTCCAACTTAAGCGAGAAAACCATCTGAGAGTTAGATGATGGAATAATCTTACTCAGCATTTACACTTCTTTTTGGATGATTCTAAACTCTCCTTGGGTGTGATAACCTCATTGTACAGCAAGTACTGTTAGGTTCTTTTGAGTTTCTGTAGGTTTTCGATCTTAAATATTGCTCTTGTAAAATCTTTAATACTGAAATTAATTTGGAAGAGGTAATGTGTATATCTATGGTCTCATTTGAATAGGCCTTTCCCAATCTGTCGTGCACGATTAGAATAAGAGGAGAGAGAGAGAGAGAGAGAGAGAGAGAGAGAGAGAGAGAGAGAGATGCAATCGAACTGGGTTTCTTAGAAAATTTAAGCTATAATTTTTTGTGTGTGTATTATAGATATGCGCTAGAGACCTGCATGCTCTTATGGTGAGCTATGTTCGGGTTCAGCTTGTTTTGAAGGGTGCTATGAGCATGTAGGATGCACACAATAGTCAATAGTTTTTTGCATCAAGGTTAAATTTAGAGATTGGAGAGAGTTTCAAAGGTGTATAATTGTGTTTTGGATTGAAGTGATTTCGATGAGCTATGCGATTTAGACTTTCGAAAGAAGGATGCTATTAAGTTTTTTATTTTTATTTTTTTATTTTTTTTTAGTATTTGTTAGGGTTGTTAATATCAAAATAAATCCAAAGGTTTCAAGGTAAATGTTTATATTTGTGATGACATTAATTAATTTTGATTGACCTAAATCTTTATATTTGTAGGACCTTCATTTGTAACTGAATTTGAAAATGTTAATAATCTATTTCTTTCCAAAAATCACATCTTTTTGCGAGTACAATTAGGTTGTAGTTTACCAAGTTTGAACTAACAAAATGTCGGAATATCAAAAATCACATTCATGTTAATTATTTTAAATGCAACAAATACGACGTCCATTGAGAGAAGATAAAATATATATAATCTAACAAACATTTATTCTCTCTCTCTCTCTCTCTCTCTCTCTCTCTCTCTCTCTCTCTCTCTCTCTCTCTCTCTCTCGGAGAAGATTGGAGAACACTCCCAATACACAAATATGCGTATTTTACTTTTCAGTACATTTAGAAATAAGTGATCCTCTTTGATTTTCCCTTCACGTTTAATATGTGCTTTATGACTGATTAATGCAATGTCAGTGTTGATGGAATGTTTTGAAGCAATATTTTCTTCTATAGGTACACTGGTGCCGGACGAGGTATTGAATACTTTTTGAATTTCACATGAATTTTTCAAAAGTGAAAGTGAGGAATATGAAACATACCTCTAGTCGGCTGAATTATAGAAGGCATGTTGTCATTAAGAAATGATTCAGCGAAGAAATAGGTAGTCTAGTGAAAGGACAGTTTAACTCGACCTAATGTTTCATAATGTTTGATGTCAAGTTTATCAGTCTTATCTTCTGGAACATCTCTGACTTATTTTAACCAGTGTTGTCCTACGAGGTTAATCCGCGATACTTGAGTTCAAAGAACATTGCCTTCATTAGGAGTATTTTTCCGACGCTTTAGATGTCAGGAGCATCAGGCTCTTTCTAGATGCGACGTTTTGACCACACTTCCGCTGAGCTGTAAAAAATTTGCATCCTCTGCAAGGCCTGCCCCGTAACACCAGCCAGGCAACCACATTCAATATTTAATTTTTCTCAACCAAGTATCAATTCTCTGATTTTTTTTTTCTTTCGGAGACAGTTTTTTTTTGACAGTCAATCTTCATAATCCTCTTACTGATCCTGTTTCCCACTGATTATTATAATCTTACACCTGTCGATAGGTGAGACTATCGTTTCTTTTGTCTTTTCATTCTTTTTATCTTGTTTCCATCAAGCCCATGGTAGACACAGGCACAGGGCTGGACATTTCATATGATTCTGTATATTGAAAAATTCGATCGTGCAGACGTTTAAATTACAACCTAGATGATAGAATTTCAGCAGCTGAATGCAGTTAAACCTGTATTTCTTTGTATTAACATTAGAAATGTAGGTCTTCTTTCACGCATTGTCGTTAGCTTACTGTGAAAATGTTCTCTCGCTGGTTTTCTATGTATGGCGACGTCAGTGGCCTTTAATGTTAGTTTGCCACATAGAAAAAAAGTAATGGTAACCCTAATGTATGGGCTCCTGAAATATAAAGTTAAAGACATTGTATAGTTGTATATACGTGTGTATATATATATATATAATAAATTAGGATATATATATAATATATATATATATGTGTGTGTGTGTGTGTGTGTGTGTGTGTGTGTGTGTGTGTGTGTGTGTGTGTGTGTGTGAGAGAGAGAGAGAGAGAGCAGGAATACATGTCCGCGTTTTAATACAACGTAGTTTGCAAGTAACATGCGTTTTGACAAAGCTGGATGATTGTACAATTTTCAGTAAATATACTGCATGGTTATTCAGTTCCATAAGCGTTAAAAGCGCCTCAGCGGCGTGGTTGGTATGGTATTAGCGTCCCACCTCGGTGGTCGCGGGTTCGATTCTCGGCCATTCCATTGAGGAGTGAGAGATGTGTATTTCTGGTGATAGAAGTTCACTCTCGACGTGGTTCGGAAGTCACGTAAAGCCGTTGGTCCCGTTGCTGAATAACCACTGGTTCCATGCAACGTAAAAGCACCATACAAACAAACAAACATAACCGTTAATAAGAAAAACATTTATCATTGCGTACAAATTTAAATAGGAAAAGAGCCCTCCTTAGGGAACGTTTTGATTCTTGCTCTTTTATTCCTACTATTCATACAAAGTACCTGATGTTTCAGCTTCATCCTTAAAATACGGCTGTCAATCATGGATTGCTTGTGTTTCTCTCTGCGTTATTACTGATGTTTATCTAGGCATGTTTTTGTTAGTTCGTGTACTGTTTTGTTTACCATTTAATTTATTTGTTTATTTCCAAGACATTTTTTACGGCTGTCATAAATAGCCACTTCACCTTGTATAAAAAACGGTATACACTGCTGACATTGTTTGAATATCCTTGAATGATATGCTGATTCCAGAATAAGATCTCATTTCAACCTTTATAATAAAATACAAGTAAGCTGTGGAAATCCATTAAACCTTAGGAAGATTTCCATCTAGTCATGGCGGGTTTTCTTTTGTTTCGTATAATAGTTGGGAATAAGACATGAAATATGTTACAGCGTTGCTACCTAGATAATAGGGTACGAAATGACCGAGGCCTAGATACTTGTAAAAGGGGGAGAAAGTAGAAAAGAGGGTAGAGTGAGAGAGAGAGAGAGAGAGAGAGATAGACAGATCCTCCCTTAGGCTTGATGACCATATTGAGAAGTTAAACACTTACTTAGCTGATTCTCGTTTTACTTGTTAACGGTGTTTAATGGCTCCATGTTGAAATGCCAGTTCTCCTTGACCTCATATATATAATATACATGCACACACACATTATATATATATATATATATATATATATATATATATATATATATATATATATACTATATATATACATTTAATATGCTCTATTTATATATATATATATATATATATATATATACATATATGTAAGTTTATTTCCATGTGATTTATGTCCATGTTTATTATGTATATATATATATATATATATATATATATATATGTATATATCTTATATATATATATATATGTGTGTGTGTGTGTGTGTTGTGTATGTATGTATGTGTGTATGTGTGTGCATATACATATATGTATATATAATATGTATTACCTAGTAGATACATACGCTTTTTCTGTGCATCAGAAGCTCTGCATGGTTTTCCCCTCTTGTATACAGCTGTTGAAACTAGGCTGGCAACTTCACGTCTTTTGCTGCAGAAAGTACATTCGAATGAAGTAAACAAAGTCACTGTCACTCCCCATACCTAATTTTATTCGAGCTTGTGAGGCCAGACTTTAGTTCTAAAACTCAGGTATATATACACACACACACACACACACACACACATATATATAATGTATAAATATATATATATATATAATATATTGCTTTTTTATATAATTAATATATATAGTATATATATATAATAATAAATGGAAATAAATTCTTTTGTGGAAACGGATACGTCTCAAGTATAAAAGGCCAATTAAAACACTCGGGTTTAAAGCGAAGGACTATATTTCGGTGGACTAATTTCCACCCTTATCAAGTAGTAAATGACAGAAGAAGTTGCATTTGGCGAAATGTATAGTGGGAGATATGCCCTTAGGGCTTAGGTGATGCCTGGGGTCACCGCTAACCCGACGTTGGTTCTATATTGTCTTAACAAGGCAACGATTAGGCGGATTGGGTACAAATTGGTTTTTCCGAATATATATATATATATATATATATATATATATATATATATATATATATATATATATATATATATATATATATATATATATATATATATATATATATATATATATATATATGATTGGGTACAAATTAGTCTCCGTTAAGAATATATATATATATATATAATATATATATATATATATATATATATATATATATATATGTGTGTGGTATATATATATATATATAATATATATATATATATATATTATTCTTAACGGAAAACTAATTTGTACCCAATCCATTGTCGTGCTGCAGAAGTACCCTGACATAATTAAAAAAGGTGTTGTGTTCACTTCCTCATTTTCCTGGTTCCTCTTCACCTATTCACTAACGTCGTCGTCTCTTGGCTTGCAAGGACATTGACACCCCGCTGGGATGGGGTCAATCAATAACGCCGAAGGTGAAGATAATTATTGCTACTGTGACGAGCAGGGTGTTACACCATTCAGCCTGAAAGAAAGCCATCAACCTTGATACTGTTGGTGTGCCTGAATACACAGCAAATGACGACAGGAGTGGGTACGTTTGTTCACGCACAAAGAGTGAGGTAACTATAACCGATGCAATTTGCGTGAGGCAATGCTGAATATTGTAGAAATATTTTCTCCTCATTGAGTGAAGTAATTTAGATTTTCTCAATTGAATGAAGTAATGTAGTTTTTTCTCCATTATATGAAATAATTTGATTGTTGAATAACCTCGTTCGTACGAGTTCAAAATATGTGTGGCCTGTTGGTTGATATCTACAAGATTTACTTTAACTTAGTTCTAAAACTTCCTTCCCAGTATGGATTAAGAGATCACTCGTGACCTTCCAAGAAAATTTCTCCTTACATTTTCGGTCTTCATTGTTATATTTTCGTATTTGCAATATTAATATATGATATATAAGGATTTTCAGGTTGAATTCTTTATTTTTCTAAGAATGAAATGTATATTTCCTTATTTTACTCAGTGTTGTTATTGTCAAAGAGAGTTTAAACCAATTAGGATTCTCTAGTTAATCAACGAATCTCTATTTCTCTACCTTTCCTTTTACCCCCAAAGACAAATAGATCCTTAGGTGGGAACAGCTACCTCTCATAAACAGAAAGAGGTGAAAGATGTGATGGAACACCGAGGAAAGCAGTAAGTTCCACGGAGACTTAATGGTGGTCAACTCCTAATGGGGCGGTAGTTGATGCTCTTACAGTAGAAAACAGTAGTGAAAATAATGTTTTATACGATTGTATTACATTGTCAGTTGTGACACTTCAATAACTGGATCTGAATCTTGCTAGTCATGTCCGCAATGAACCTCTTTGGACAGAATTTAAAATGGAGAAAGTAGGAGACTTTTTATTTTTATTATTATTATTATTTTCCTTGATGATGGCTTTTTCGTCCATTCAATAACCAGGCGTATTTCATTAACTGATTGGCCTTCGTTCTTCCGACGAACGACAGTGATAATGGGCAGGTAGAATACGTGCTTCATGGCTAAAGAAGAGCCCAATCGATTCTGATTAATTCTTTCTTCTTTTATCTTCTTTGAACCTATGAGACGAAATCTTCCTTGCCTCCTTCGCAGTTCCTTGTTCGAAAGTTGCAGAGGTTTGTGTCTTTGTTCGCTTTCCTCTAACTTTTATTGTTTAGCTCAATTGGTTTTTCTTAATACATCTTTTTTAATGTTTGCTTTTCGTATTTCGTTAGTTTTCAGGGGACGCAGTGTTCGATGTAGTTTTTAGTATGGTTATGTGTGTGTAAAGAGACCAAATTCTTAAATTTCCTTCTCATTCCTGGTTCATTCACATCATTGTATGTTCGTTTCTTCTTTTCATTATTTCGATTTAGGTTTCCTTGTGACTGAAGTGCTCATGAACATTTTCTTGTAAGGAAAAATGAATCCATTCCCTTGGCAAATTACGAGATGACGTTTGATTTTCGAAGTGAATGAGGCCATTGAAGGACAATTTTGATGTGAAAATTTTAATGTTTCGATGGCGCAATCGCTTGCCCCAAGCTGTCCAGTTGGTGACTGACAGCAGTTATTAGGTCGGTTGAAGGGCCTACGTGTTTGTTGAAACTAATCATCAGGAATTTTATTTTTATTTATTCCATTTTGCTTTACTAGTACGATTTGAGATTGATGAAATATTAAAGTGGTTCCAGCCACTTAACGCTTACCACGTCTCCATCCTGAGTGATACGTTTTATGATCGCTAACAGTTATTTAATACAGCCAGCTGCCTCATGTTTTTTATAACCTTCATAACTTGATATTACGGTACTTTAGCTAATTCGTCCACGATTTGAGATTATTTACACTTTAACAGACATGATGGCGTTTATTGACTTCATCGGCTGTCAGTGATTTTTTGCTGAATGCTGATTGCATACCCGCCATCTTGATCTGGTCGTCGACAGTTTTGGTACCTGTTGTTCCAAACTTTATGTAGTTCCTATGTTTTCCGGATAACGATCGTTTTAAATAAAAAATATATACATATTTATATGGATTTATGGAATTTGGGCTAAAATGTCGAGCACGAGAGTTGGATGGTTGGACACGTAGAAAATAATGAGATGAAATGCATATACAAATGGAACTGGGAGAAAGCTCCACAAGTACATAAGAATTAATGGTTAGAGGGGTTGAACAGCAAGACTGAAGAAAAGAAATGGGGATGGAAGCCTAGGCTAAAAAGAGGGAGCATCTAGGGCCCAATGGGAGTCTGTAAACACCTTTTAGTAATGTCTACAGTGCACTGCGTGAGTTCCATTGATGGCACTACCCCCAACGGGGAAAAAGAAATAAAAAAAATTTATCTTGCTTGACATTTGCTTCATAACGAGTTGAGCTGAAACCCACACCATTCAACTTTTCCACACGTGTTAGAAAACCTGTCACATCATTCTTTTGAAGTAGTGTATCATTGGGCGTTCTTTTGGTAATTCAGTTGTCACTTGCACCCGAAGCTGTTGTTTGTGTAGGGTGGGCCTGTTATTATTAAGATTAGATTATTTTCCCCAACAATATCTAATGAAGGTTTCCTATTTAGTTTCCCCTCAGACTAGAATTACTCTCCTGCAACGGCCTGTAGTTCGTCAGTCTCTCGTGTAATAGAGGTTTGTTCGGGAACTGTTGATGAACGACGCGCATTTTCATTGTTGGTTCTCCCTATTCTTCTGGATTATTTGTTCATTTCTTCGTTCGGCTCTCTTATTATTTTGTGACTGATGTACAATTCCTAGAACTCGTTTATTAGACGTTACTTTTTTCGTCACCCTACCATTTGTTAAGCAATCCTCTTGAAGGAGACCTTTGGAGAATAAGCATGGGAACTATCAACAGTTTACATCACTTAGTAACTGAGAACGGTTTCTTTCATACTCGCGAAATTTAAACTTTTTCTTACCGAGACTGTTGATTAAATAAAAATGAATAAAGAAACAGAGAGAAAGAGTAGTGAATGTTAGCTACCCTTCATTCATTTGCTAGATATAAATAAAAAAAATTATACTTTCCTTATGGAATGTAATATTTTACGCGCCAAGAGAAGGAACTTGCACTACTACTTGCACTTTGGTTATTCTAGGTTAAACAGTTTTTATCATGGAGAATATATTGTTCCTCTTTTAAGAACTTCTTGAAATACATTTTGGTCAGTGTATGTTTTTTTTCCCATATTTCCACGTCTATTTTTAAAAAATAAATTTAAGCCTCTTAGGACACATGATCTTCAACAAACACAAAGACAAAATGATTCCATACCCTTTTGTCGATGGAAGTTGGGCTGAAAATAACCACTTTGTTCCAAGGAACAAAAAAAAAAAAAAGAATAAAGGGATATACCAGAATTACATTTGGAGTTCGCTCATCTCCCGCGAGGTAATACTCGCGCGAAGAGTAAACGTTTGAAGTGCCTAATAGAATTATATATATCATTATTATACCTGGGGCCACATTTTCATTTTCAGTGCACATTCGCCAAGCGAAGCCTTTTTCGAGAAATGCCTTTCAAAAGAGGTCTTCCAGGGCGATGGAGATCGATCGAAGCATATTGAAATTGCGCCTCGGTACATATTTTATAGACATACAAGAACGAAAAGAGTTAAGTTCTTGCATTGTTCATACCTTTCTTTTTGCTTCTTCATGCATTTCTGATCAGGTGCAAGGAGGCTTGGATCAAGGAACCCCTCTTCTTATTACATTTCATAATAATTTTATTCCTCAGTCTCATAAAAGCAAATTATTAATGGTAATAATGTATTTATAGCTTGACATTTGATCGTTCCCGGTGATGAAATCAAATATAAGAATGTTACTTGTTACGGTTGGCATAAAGATTATGATTTTTTTTACATGATTGCATATATATTATATATATATATATATATATATATATATATATATATATATATATATATATATAAATGTAGGGATATGTATTTTTCGATAATCCTCTGTTTAACCGTATCTTTTAATTCCAGCGTTTATGGAACAAAATCAAAGATAAACATAGAAACTAAGACTGTAATGGTGAGAGAAACTGTAATAAAGTTTTCATCATTAAAAACGTCCTACTAATCAGCCATAAATGAATGAATACAGGTTCCTGCAGACACGCTCACTCTGTCAGATTGCCCTTTCGTGGGTAATTACGTTGATAAATGAATGAGCAAAAAAAGAGAGAAAAAAAAGTGAGGTAAATCACAGTGAACGAAAAAGCGATAAAAGATGATAAATGGCCTCATTAGTCGAAGAATGAGAAATAGTGACACTCATCCTAAGACGTATAGATGCCACTTTAATGACAATTGGCGCCGCTTTGCTCGATTTTTCACGTTATTAAAGTGTATGGTCATGCGATGGCTTCCACTTCCGAAGATTTAAAAGCGTCTATGGTCATGCGATGAGGACTATTAGAAATCCCGGGGAAAGAGAGAGAAGGGGCCATGCAACAAAGAAAGTTTCCTACCATGGTGGTATTTATGTTCATCTGTACATAATTTGTATTTTAAGCGCTTGCGGTGGAAGGACCGTTGTTGATGGCAGGGGTACCTCTTAAACTACCGCCGTGTCCTTGCATATCGATGTAACTTCAGTGATGTAACTCATAACATTCCGAGTGGAAAAGTAATCTCTTAAGACGACCAAGGAAATTCTTTTATCACATTAAGTTTGAGCAATATTACGAGACGTGGCCCTACTTTAAGCATTTTTTTAGACCCACAATATGCCGCAGTGTTGCTCATTTAAGTATATTAATAGTTGAGTACCACAAACATAATCACTAAGCAAATTTCATATAATTTTGCGCTTTACTTCCAAATGTAGTTGTAAAGTTCTGTCTGTTTCAGAGTTCGATGTTCTCAAGTGAATTAGATTCTTCGGTCGAGAAATTGGGTTATCTATAACTCTGTGACAACGACTGAAAGTGGAGGCTTCGGATAGATATTATATGAGTTTATGGAATTTCCATGACATAGCAGATACAAAATGTAAAGGTTTATTTGCGTATATGGAGTTCGCTGAAATCATTTATTCTTTTAGCACTGATGATTGTTTCCTTTGCTTGGAGCAAGGGGACTTATGGATCTGTGAAATACTCTCCTTTTTTAGACAGTTAATCGTTAAAATTAAGTTGTTTAGAATGACTTTAGACTGACATTTTTACCTTTTTCAGAATTCAGGATTTTACTATTCAAATGTCTGTTTCATAATTTTACCCAGGAACTGAGATAATTGCACTCGCTCTATATTGCTCTATACTGCATGTCTTTGAAAAACAATTCCCATATACGTTGCCAAAATAGCAGAAGGATAAGCGCCATCTATGGAATCATGCATATTCAAAAAGTCCCTGGTAAGTTTGTTATAGATTCACTTAGCCTTATGGCAGGTTCTTCTGTAACTGCCCACAATATGTCTGGACTCTGGATATGGATCTCATCAACTAGAAAAGTATAGAATATCCCCCAGCTGGTAAAAGGCATCTATGAATTATTGAGTTATGAGGAGTTGCATACTTATTTTTAGTTAGAATCAATGCGTAGTTGTAGTATATAACTGGAAACTTGTAATTATCCCAGAATTTTTGTGTAATAGTTCAAATTAATTTTAGATCCAGATACCATGTTTAGATGGTGACTTTGTCATTGGCTGTAATTAAAGAATGAATCCGTTAATCTGTCATCAATAGAATTGCCGTGTTCTTTTGATGAATTCTAATAATTTTGTTGATCGAGATGACGAAAACCAGCTATAACTTGATAACTGATAAAATTCTTTGTCAGTTTCTTTCCGTCTTTTTGTATTATGTACTGCACCGTACACACCTCGGTCGCTGTGGAAGAGTATTTGTGTACCAATTGTAGTAAACACTACTTTGTGGAGAACAGCTGTTCCTTGGATGAAATAAATACCAAGAACGTTAAATAGTCCTAAGTGATGACGTCTGGGTGTGATCTTGTACGTCTTCTTTTTGTAGAGTCGGATAAAAGGCATAAAGTAAGAAATCATTCGTGAGTTCGACTTGTTCTTGGAAATGCTGTTGTAATTGCAATATGTTAGTTTCTTTGTTTACTGTGGGGATAAATGTTAAATCTGAAGTTTTAACTTAGGTTTAATGCCGTTCTTTACTAAAACAAATTAAGATGTTACCACCTGAGCTCATATTGGCTTTTGCTGCAATACATTACTGGTGATTAACACTGACGGGATGAAAATGAGAAGGTACCTAACGAGTGCTTATTTTAACGTGGATGAACAGCTACGAATTATATATCCCGTTACCTCTTGTTATGAAAACACACAGCAATTAGCTCCTTTAGAATCCTGTGTGTAATTGGAATAATTACAGGTGTTCCTCGCATAAACTCGCAGAGGTGTACAACCGCTAATTGCGAAGTTTCGTCCCCTACAAACAATAATGGGGGAAAGGGTGTGTTTTATTCGTTGAACATTATAGCACAGGAGACTATTTTATTCCCTTTATCTTGTCCGCCCTAAGAGGAAAACCACATGTCCTTTTGGCATTTCCATACAAATGTGTTGATTTCAGGTTACCACGGGTGTAATTACAACTGGCCTTCGAGCTGGGCCTTGAATCACACTCTTTCATCAGATCTTGAACCATTATTTCATCCGTCTACATAACCATAACCTTATCCAGGTATCTTCAGCCCCGTTTTACCCCAGCATCCCACAGGGGGGTTCAGCTTCGATTGTCGTCCTGTTGCTGCCAACATAAAACGGTATAGATTCAAGTCTGAATTGTGCTAGGACACTCTTGGTGAAAGCTCTAAAGAACATTAATTCTTGGTATTTGCTTTTCATTGCATTTATTAAATAAACTCGTATGCTCGTTTTGTTTTTTATTGATGTTTTATATATATATATATGTGTATATATATATATATATATATATATAGATATATATATATATATATATATATATATATATATATATATATTTATATACATATATATATATATATATATATATATATATATATATATATATATATATATATATTACCATGATTCATATACATACATCGAGCTACAAATGTCCTTTAATCTACTTAGGGATTGATATATTTTCATATATGTTAACCGAAGGGGAATTTTTTATCGGTACTTGCGGTGACTGTGTGGTCTAAGGCTTCACTGTGCGTCCTGAATTTGTTGGGTCGATGGTTTGCGCCCATAACCGACGAGTTTCTTATCGACTAAAAAATTCCTCTTTGGTTGACATATATGAAAATATATTAATTGCAAGGTAGAACGAATTAGATATTAAAGGACATTTGTAGCTCGATATATATATATATATATATATATATATATATATATATATATATATATATATATACATATATATATATATATATATATTATATATATATATATATATATATATATATATATATATATATATATATATATATATATATATATATATATATAGAGAGAGAGAGAGAGAGAGAGAAGAGAGAGAGAGAGAGAGAGAGAGAGAGAGAGAGAGATATCCTCCTATCCATCAGTTTACTTCTTTATCTATCTATCGGCCTATCTATCTATTTTATATATATATATATAGTATATATATATATATGTATGTATATGTATATATATATATATATATATATATATATTATATATATATATATATATCATATGTGATCACGAGAGATGCTTAAGAATATTTGGTGACCTAATATTCCCTAATCTTTGGTCTGTCATTGAAACAAAAAATGCTGTTGTTACAGTGAAAAGAAGTATAAATTTAGAAATTTTTCGAAATTTTTAAGTTCTTTCAAGCTTGGGAACTTCCCATTCAAGACTAGTCATGGTACTGAGTGTCTACCAAGAGCAAAAGGGATACAGTTATGAATTATATAAAGTTATGGATTATACAACACCACATCATCTGACATAACACCTCTCAAAATCCGGTATCAGATCTTAGCTTCGTTTCCAAACGAAGGACCTTCCTTAAAAAATAAGCTGAATAGAGAAAAGATCTGAACAAATTTTACTTGGATTTTACTTTAGCTTAAATGACATTGCAATGTCGGAGCACTTATAAAATTCATTCGCTAGTCATTCTGAATATTCCAGATTCTTTAAGAACAAACCTCAAACAAAAGCAAGACACCACGAACAGTGCTTAATATCCCAGTCAAGTGATATACTTATTTCTATGATGCTAAATTTCTGAACATCTTAGAGTAAAATTAGCCGAGAAGCGAACTTATTAAATACTAAATATTAATTAAGTTGGTCACTGTCGTAATCAGATGCTTCTGGAAGGCTTGGGCAATTGATATTCTATTTAAGAATATTTGGACTTTATGGGTACAAATAAGTTTAAAGATCGATTCCGAATTACCGGTTTGATTTCCCGACTTGATTTTCCGCCCAAATTGCTTTAAAATCATTTTATTTACTCTCCAATATATCTGTACGTACATTCATTTGCACTATTCTTTTGTAAAGAAGAAATCTCCAATTTTTCAGTTTCTGTTGTTTTTTAAAATGGAGTCAGCAACCTTTTGATAGTACATTTAAGTATGTTTCTAAGTGCAGTTTTATAATTGTATCTCCCTGATTGTTGGTTACTCCACTTGGTTCAGTAAACAAGAAAATAATGTTAGAGCAATGAAAGCAAATTGGCGATGGTGATTACAATTTTTGAGTGGTTAGAGACAGTTGTAATAAAAAAGAGGATTTGAGAAAGAGGCTTTTTTTGCTATTGTATCTTCTGGTGCTATTTTAATTTAGATTCTAACGCTAATTGCTATTTGAGTGTGTGAAGATACATATATTTTATAGTTATGGGTATGACTTTTTTTTCTCGTTCAAAAACAAATTTTCATTTAGTTACACATTTTTATATCAGGAATGTTCAAATCTTGCGAATTTTAGCTTACAGACTTGAAGGCATATTGCAAATGCATTATCCTGTAAACACTTGCAAAAGATCCAAGGCCTGGAATGAAGCACTGCAATCTAGGGGTAATTTTGAAATTATACTTAATAGTTACCAACATCTAGACTACTTTTCATTTCAGGGATTTTTTTTAATCTTACCAAGATCCATCCTAATAAAAAGTAAGATCTTTTTCTTCAACTTTAAGGACACTTTCACCTTCCCAGGACATGTAACTGGAATGGCGCTGTAGTTGTGGTAGAATCTCCTTTTGAAGTTATTGTGGCCGAGGTGATTAAATACGATGGGACAAGTTGAAAGGTGACAGACAGACTGGAGGGCAGACGGACACAATAGAAAGGAGACATGGAAAAGACAATGGGAGATAGGAAAGTGAGATAACAGCGGACGTTTGACCATTTCTCTTCAAATTAAAACTGCTTTCTTAACCTCAAATTTGCTATGCATTATTAGTATTATTATTGTGGGTGTTGTTGTTGTATTCGCCCATTTCCTTTATGCAACCCCTTCCCTCAGAGCAAATGAAGACAAAGTTTAAATGATTATAAATCAGATTTATGAACATCATGTTTTTTGTAGCATTGCTTCAAATTACCTCAGATTGTACTCAGTGATAAATTATCGTTAAATTTCAATTAAGTGTTTTATGTTTATGATTTACTTTCACTTATTCATATTAGAATTATCGTAATTTTTACCTCTACCTTTTCTGCATAAAATCTTATGCCTAACTTGTCGATATTTTGTTGTGAAGCCAGTAATAACGGCTCGCGGTTGGTATGTGTACTTGTGTATGAGAGAGAGAGAGAGAGAGAGAGAGAGAGAGAGAGAGTGGTAAATAGGACAAGCGTATCCCTATAAAGAGAACTAGATTTGAGCTGTTTTGCCCGTCTCTAACTCCTCAGCAAACTAAAAATAAATGTTAATGGTGGCGCGAAGCGCAAGCTGCGAGGTCCCAAGCGAAGAGGAGAGTTCCAGAGACAAAGGCGTTGGGGAGACCATTAGATAAGCCACTTGGCTGTCTGCGAGCAAATGCTCGTCCTTACGTTATCAGCCGGGAGACATCTAGGACTTAAGAACGATGCGTGTGTTAAACAATAGTACCCGAACTGGGTATCATAGGAGGTATCTTGTCATCTTTACCCAGCTATGCCCGCTTGGCTGAGTTGTGCGAGAGGTCAGCTTTTTTCCTTCGCCCTAACAACAGCTCTCATCCCTCCTTCTCCTCCTGGTTGCCCCCCCCCCGTCTTTTTTCCATATTCCTTGTGACATTTCATCTTTCTTATTTCATTTAATCAGAGTGACTGCAAACTATTCTCTCTCTCTCTCTCTCTCTCTCTCTCTCGCTTTCTAATTATATGTATATATACGTATATATACGTATATATATTATTAGGTTTTAACCTGACCAGTAAGCTTTATTCCTGTCTAAGGGAGCCAGTATTAGATTTTACACTGAGGGGTATAGGAAAACTTATCATGAGACTTCGAATCTGACTGAGGGTTCTGATTCAGGCAAAAACGCAAATGGAAAAATCTGAGCTGAAGGCCTTACTTCAACAGGAAAAGTTGCAGATAAATATCTAAGTGACTTAAAATCACTTATATTTATTTTTAACAAATTCGAATAGGAAGGTAAAACAGAGTCCTGTCGAACCACTAAATTTACAACATATTCAACAATACCAGAAATGGGGAAAATCCTCTTCAAAGGACACCATAGAGTACGTGTGTGTGTCCATTTTCAAGCACTACCTCTTCCAAAGTTAAAAAGCTGAACGATGTATATACTTAGATTTTATATTTTATATTATATATATATATATATATAGATATATCATATATAATATATATATATATATATATATATATATATATATTATATAAGTGTGTGTGTTTGTATCTGTATTCTGTCCACCCTTACCAGATACACCATGTGTTCTGCGTACCATGGTTTCTCATAGTGGGGGACATAGAGGTGAATATTTGGGTCATGTTGGTATACTAGGATTGCTACTTATGATTCTTATTGTCTTGGGACCAGAAAACGTGTACTTACATTTCATGGATAAATAATGCTGAAGCCTAAGTTCTGGAAAATGATGGATAAAAAGTAAATTACTCCTGCATATCCAGACATGTATTACAGAACAGAATACAAGCAAAAGAAAATTTACCAGCATCATAAAAGAAGTTTTCACAGGAACTTCTCAACATGAATTGTATCTGGATTCCTTTTTGTCATGAATATTTGTGAGTCTTTTCAAATAAAATTTTCATTAAAATTATGATTTCCACTGACTTGCAACTGGAGTAGGAGTGTCAGGTCTATACTTATCTCCAAACTAATCATTGCTTTGCCTACTTCACATGATGCACTAACTCCAGAGATGCACAAAAACTTGAAGTTGTCTAGAATGGGACCACAGATGTAAAAAGATTTAGAATCTCGGCTCTAGACCTTGCCTCAGTTCATCACTTCCTTTGAGGGTCTAGCCATCTGAGAAGTAATGCAGTTGCATATTCTTAAGATATCTAAGAACTCAAAGAAATCTTAAATATGTCCTAGCCCAAACTAACGCGTATTATACAGGTGAGTAAGAACATGTTTAGAATAGTAGGTCAGCAAAAAATTCATCATAATAATGTAGCTATTAAGTTCAGAAGGCTACTAAGTTGGGGCCCGTTTAGTAGAAGCATATTTTCAATAGACCCAAAATTTACCCTTTAACCTATTGAAATCCAGAGACTATATGAATGTGTGTATATATATATATATATAGATATATATATATATATATATATATATATATTATAGAATTGAACTTCAAATCCGTATCCAAGAGGTTCTTGATAGTGCCATCAAGAACCATGCCCTCACCTGTCACAGTTACGCTCATCCCTTTGACAGCATTATCAACAACACCATCATCATCGGCAATGCCCCAGACTCAAGACGACCACACTTGCTGGAAACCATCCTCATCCTTGACAAGAAGCCCTCTTTGAATACTACTGAAGAGGCTTCCCTACTCCCTACTAGCATATGGAGAGGCATAAACCAAAATGAAATGTTATGACTAAATAATACCACACCGGATACACCCACCGAACAAGAAACTCCAGTTCAAGAAACACCAGACTGCACCAGCATAACGTCACGCAACAGCAACTAGCCAATGACAGTTCGGCAAGTAGTTACGGTATGCAACCGCTTCCTCCAACCAATCAGAATCCTGCACGGAGAGCAACCTTCCCTTACGTTGGTCTGAGCGACTTCTGCAGCGTCCGTATAGGACCCACCTCTGATCTTGAGGCATCTGCCAACAGGGGATCAGCAGCTGAGCCAGATAGCCTATCAGAATTCGTCGCTAAGGACCCCATGCTGTTCAACAGACTATATATACTGTAGGACTCCCACAAGAAGCACCTGAAGGATACCAAAAACCACCTCCATGGGTAGACGACCCAATCCAGTATAACTTCACAGTACTACCGGCAACAAAGCACTGTGCACAGAAGCACAGATGAAAACTGCTACAGAAGAAGCAATCAGGAGCACAGCAGCTGAAAACACATATTACACAGATGGATCAGTTGACCCAGAAGCTCCGGCGACAGTAGCGGCAGTGGTCGCCCAAGACTTCAAAGGAAGCTGGAGGCTATCCAACAATGCCTCTATACTACAAGCTGAACTAATGGCAATTTTAAAAGTCTTAGAAAATTCCAACCAGGAAGAAGGGCACACAACAGTACATATCGACTCCAAGGAGCAATACTCGCAATCAAAGCAACAAAGCCCAAAGAAAATGTGACACTGATATCAGCAATTAAATCAGTAGCCAAGTCACATCAAGCTGCTGGCAGGAAAGTCCTCCTGAACTGGATACCTCATGACTGCAGTACGGTGAGCATAAAGATGCAATCATCTATCACGCATCTAAAGGAAATGGCAAAAAGATATACCAGACTTCAGGAAGAGAGGGAAGTATGATGTCCAAGTGGTACGTGGGTGTCATAAATTTCAGGCCTCATGACATCACAAAGCAAACCACCAGAAACTGTCAGTCATTAAACAGGTTAAGGCTAGGATACTGATGCACCTGGCAAATGATTGGCAATGAGGGCAGGTCATGTCAGTACTGTGACCAAGAGGTAATCCAGCCCCTCGAGTACTACTTACTAGGCTGCCCAGAGACGCAGTCTCTCAGGTTGAATCTGACCGAAAATGAGTTGACACCGGCGCAGATCACCAGACACATCCTAAGCAACTTAGGGACGCATGGGAATCTCCTGATCTCCCGCCCACCTCCCAGGTAAAATGAGGAATTACTCGGTAAAATCCACAAGGACACATGAGAATCTCCTGTTGTCCTGCCCACCTCCCAGGAAAAAGAATCCTCTCATTTTTAAAAACCATAGAAACACATGGGAATCTGCTGATGTCCCACCTCCTCCCCAAGAGATAGAAATCTTTCAGAGTTAAAACTGAAAGGGAACCACCAAAGTCTGCACATAGCTATGCACAAACCCTCTATTTCACTTTTGCACAGTTTCACGAATACAGTTTGTTTGCCATTCCAAATGTGAATTATATATATCTCTGGGAACATATGCATAAAAGTGAGTAGGCGTGTACATTTATATGTACAATGTTCTATACTTTCTTATTTTTCGTTTGATATATATTGCCTTATATTCAGATACTACACACACACACACACACACACACACACACACACCACACACACACACACACATATATATATATATATATATATATATATATATATATATATATATTGTTCCTTAAATAATATAATTAAATTCCATTTTATTTTTTTCTTATAAGACCATCTTTCCCTCAAACAAAAACTCGCTTCCATTTCCCACTCAGCACTCTCCAACTAGGCTGAGTCTCACTACTATAAAGCTTTCTCTCCTACTGATGGGTACCGTAAGGTTCAAAGGGGTTGCAATCCTCCCTGTCACCCTCTTTCATTTCACCAATTAACCGCCAAAAGCAATGTCTTTGTATTTTTACAGATAATCCAGCTACGGGCTGCTCCAGGAACAAGAGCCTGTGCCAGCACAAGGCTGGCTTAATCTTAAACAACAAGAATTTCAGTCCCACAACACCTGGCCGACGATATCCTTCTCTGTTTAAGGACGAAACGTTGCAAGAAGAGAGAAGAAGAAGGAGAGAGAGAGAGAGAGAGAGAGAGAGAGAGAGAGAGAGAGAGAGAGAGAGAGAGGAGCAGATGCCCTTGAGCAAGAGGAATCCAGAAAGAGTCATTTAGTATCTTTTGTCGATTAGGCTTAAGATACAATTTGTACTGTATTTTGTATAATATATTCAATTTGACGAATACCACGTTTTTTACGTGAATCCCCAATTTGGCGTTTTAATAGCCAATGTGAATACAGAAGAAAATTCAGTAATAAGAATAGAGAAACTTCTATACAAATTAACGCGGTTGAAATAACCATTATTTTCAATTAAACTGTTATTATTATTATTATTATTATTATTATTATTATTATTATTATTATTATTGATTATTATTATTTTTTTAATTATTATTATTTGATTATTTTATTTTATTCTTTATTATTATTATTATTATTATTGTGATATTTAGAATGAAAGACTCGGGCATCTGCACTTTTCCTGGAATAGACGTCATTACCCTCCAAAGGGGCCCACACAATCAGTGTCAATCTGCCGGAGAGATGGAAATCTCTACGTCATAAAACACCGTGACGAAAAAAGCCAGGGATTTTGGGCGAGTCGTAACGTTTGCCGTGTTGCTGTGTCGGATGAGTACATAGATTATCTCTCTTCTCAGGGCTTTATACTGAAAATGCATGTATGTTCCGTAGAGAGAGAGAGAGAGAGAGAGAGAGAGAGAGAGAGAGAGAGAGAGAGGATGTGGGGTATTCTTATCGTTACTGTAAAATGGCATAGATTAGGTTTGAATTCTTTGGTCAGCCTATATGATGCAAGATTGATATTAGCCTCCTAAACAATTTTTCAGTTGTTGTGAAACTGCTTCTGTACAATGAAGAGTATTTTATGGATATAAAATTTCAAGGTGAATTTAGGCCTTCAGTTTTACTGTACTATGACTTTAGAGTTACACAGGTAAAGAGTATGCGCTTGCTATATTCTGAAACTTTTTTTTTTCCTTCATAGTCCGTTGGGTTTTACCCGTAAATTCAACTTTGTTTTATTCATATCAGTCACCTATATTGTGGATAAGCATTGGCAATTGAGCTTTTAGTATCGGTCACCTTTATTGAGGATGAGCATTGGCAATTGAGCTTTTAGTATCGGTCACCTTTATTGAGGATGAGCATTGGCAATTGAGCTTTAGAGTGACAGGTGTGGTGAAAAGTGACCGTACTGGTTAAAGATGGAATTCGTTGAGTAAATTATTTCCTCCTTTACTCATGTGTTCACAGGAAGTCGGATGAATAATAGAGATTAGTGACAAGCTGAAAGAAACTGATATGTGAAAATGAGTTACTTTGCTTAACTACGTGTATACTCTTTCTGTGTTGCTTTTGCAAATCGTGCAGTCAGATTGAAATACCACATCCAATTCGCTTTTCAGCGTGCTTTTTCCAGTTTGGTTTATCATTATCATTATTTAGCGGAAAATTATGTACGTTATCTTAAAGTAGATCTCGGAACTTGGGCGCGATGCTACTATCTTAGAGAACATTTAGGTAAGGATGAATAAAATCACTCTTTTCAAGAAATTAAAAATTACTGTTTAAAATTTAATTTTAGAAAACCCTGTTTTTCAAGGAACCTTGGTCATCGCAAAAATGTTTTCAATGTAATATAAGTTTTATTGAGCCACTCGTCCGGAGGTCTAGTCACTGTTGTTTCTGAAATGACTTGTCAACATTCCATAAAGACGTGAATTTTCAGCTTTTTGGACCTGAAGTTTTCCTTGGTTTTATTTCTATTTTTTATCTTTTTATTATTTTTTAGAGTTGATGATTCATAATTCGAGTACAATTCGATTATTGAACGTGACAATGTGAATGAACAACAATTTTAGTGATGCCTTTTTGAGAAGAGAACTCCAGTTTTTCAAAACAGACAGCAGCAAGTCATTCCAGGTGAAACATTTAGTGCGACAATTGCCGAGATTCTCTCGTGTAACTGAGAATAAATGTTTAGTCTACAAAAGAATGTCGATTTTACCTAAGCTCAGGCGTACTGCGCTAAAATGTAAAAACAAGCGGCATAATGAAGATTAAACTGAAATCTAGAGATTAAGCGTGGCAATTCTAGTTGTTGAGTTAATTTTTTGCTGTTTGTTGAGATAGATGAAAAAAAAAACAACTGTCACATGAAAAACCCACCTTATTATCGAGTTTCTTATTTTTCTCATTATCAGATAGCGATCATTTATTTGCACTGCGTTTCAAAGAAAAAAACTGCTCGAGTTTGTTCACTCACTGAAACTCGTCTTTCCTTGAATGGTAAGGCTCAAGCAGGAAAACTTATCCATATCCCCCATTTAACCGACTATGAAGTTTAACAGTGAAGTCATGTGTGAGCTTTAAGCTTCATCTCGCGCTGTAAGAATCCTCGGGAAAAGTATCGAAGTTTTTTTCTTTGAACTATCACCGACTGATCTGTAACTGTCTTGTTCATACGCAGTGATCCATCCCTTCTCAACGACCGGGGCGCTGTAAGTTTCATTTCCTCTATTCCGGGGCACGTGATTGTCGTCCATTTGCCATGTGTTTGTTAGCACCTTCCTGTGAAAAAGAGCGAGGCCTTATCTACCTGGCCTGGCACAGTGATAATTATTCGTGTGTGGGTAATTATAGACGAGAGGAAGCAGACCCTTACTTAGGGACTGCGGTGATTACATAGTTCGTACCGCCCCTAAGACACGGCCCGCGTACAAGGGGCCGTCCTATATGCCCCGCTTGTGTCGGTACTTGGCGGTACTTGGGATATATTGGATGGGGTGCTCATGGATTTCAGACACAAGTATTGCCTTATCCAACTCCTAAATTTATTATCCTTTCCTCCCGTTGTTACGCAAGGTAGGCACTTATCCCCACTTAATAGCTACTCGCAGGTTAAGTTCTTTTATGTATGGGTTTGTGGATTCTTCAAGAGCATAAAAGGATTACAACACGTCGTTATAGTTTCGGATTGTCATTATAATCAAAGGCACTTGGCTGCGCATTTGGAGCAATTCCTTTCTGGCGTTATCATTCTCCTCCTCAGTATATGAATAAAATGTTGGAGATCTTGATTTCATCTGGTATAGTTTTGAACCCCTGTGGCTGTTAACCAGTAGTTTTATTCACCAATTTTACTGAATTGAGTGTTACATGTCATCGGGAATTACTCGGCAAATACATGTGATTTTAAATTTTTTTCATTGATTCGATTAAGGGTTTTGATGTTTCGTAGTGCATACATCCTTTACGTTTTTCTTTCGGAAGTAATATCCTATATTTAATGAAAGATTAGCGTCACTTGCTTTGGTGCGCATAACCATCTAAACTATGTCGGCTCCTGGAGGGAAGCCGCTGAAATGCTTGAAGTTAACCTCCTTTCATCACTCCCCCACCCTCCCATCTTCCTCCCCAAAACACGCACATACACACACACACACACACACACACACCACCATAGCTCTCTCTCAGTCAGTCTGATTTGCATGCCTTCATTTACCATTTTCAATCTTCAAAAGTATTGGTAGATCAACATATGCTATTTCATTCTGTCTTTCGTCTTACTCAAGACGAGTCGTGTTTCAGCCTCAGATTTCATTGTTCGCATACCTTTCCGCTCACATTCGTTTCTGCTATACTTCCCCTGTTTTGTTCCACTCTTTTCTTGTTGTTTTCATGAGCACAAGCACTCCCAGTAACCCATATCCGAGTTTAGTCACCTTTAGCTTGGTTTGTGTGAGAGGGCTGACGGACAGACTGAGTGTATTCAGCCACGGACAGACAGTGTATTCAGCCACGTCCCGGCGAACTGAAGGGTGCACATTGTGCACAGGATTCTTGTAATTTTCACTTACTCTGCGAGTAAGCCCACAAACTACTTTGTTGTTGTTTTTGTTCTTGTTCTTGTTGGGGCTTTAGGAAAGGTCTGTGGACGCCTAAAAAGGTCTAGAGAAGAGTGTTTCACATTGATTTAAAATAAAGGAATTTTAGGATAGGATATTAACGATTTATTTATTAGAATGAAAGTGTAAAAAAATGTGCATGTTAAACAGCACAGAAAAATTATTTCTAATAAAAATGTAACATATTTATTTTAATTTTCGTTGGTGAAACAACACTCTATTTGACCTTAGATTTCAGCACATTTTAATTTAGATGGTATACTGAATTTAGAGGCTGGTTTTGCTCAATCATTTTTTGTTTCCATTTATAACTGAGAATATATGAAAGTGTTTAATTTGTGTCCTTTTTATTTGATCATTGATGTAAGTATGAGTAGTACTAAGTATGAGTATTTTACAAAGACCACTTCACATTAACCTAGGAATATAATGTTTACAACTTATGCGTGAGGGGGAAATCTTGCACGTGTTTGAGTAAGCTGAAGGTCGGATCACGCCTTGTAGTTCCATATAACGACATCACATATAAGCGCTCTCTCTCTCTCTCTCTCTCTCTCTCTCTCTCTCTCTCTCTCTCTCTTGCTGTAATGGTGATTTTGTTTATTGGCCTGTAATCTACACCAGCTAAAAACACCCAGATTGCATAATTTCGTCCAAAGTTCCTGTTACAACAGGAAATCGATTACATTAAGTTGTCCTCAAGTACTTTGTGTTCAGATGATGAATTGGGACTAGCTTGTTGTTTAGTCAAAGAACCCACTTACTGATTTTGGAAACTTTTTATATCAGAAATGATGGCATGGTTTTAAGAAGTGAAGAAGGAGAAATATTCGTAAGTCTACTCATTGTAAAGCCATATGATTATAATTGTTTTAGCTGTTGGCTAGAGCCCCAAAAGTCACGGCCGCTAATGTTAATCATGACACTAAATTACTACTTGCAAAGGAGCACAAGGAAATGTTCATCACATAACAAGAGTGATCATAAAAATCTACAGAATGTTTTCAAGCTACAATACATAAAGCATAACTTTCGCTTCTTCTTCGTCCTCTGTTTCTAGATATTATTATTATTATTATTATTATTATTATTATTATTATTATTATTATTATTATTATTATGGATCTTTCCTAGATAGTGACCCCAACAAATTGTGGGGGTCGTTATCTAGGACTAATATTTCTTGGGGGTCAGTATCTTTGGGATGTTTACAGTCTTTTGTTTATGATTTTATGATAATCCCCAACGGCCTTGTACAAAAGATGCGCCAAAGGTAGATACATACCGGGTTACAACCCTTTGGGGTCACTATCTAGAAAAGATCTGTTATTATGAATATTATTATTACTACTACTTTTGCTCTAGACAATGAGTCCTGGAGATCTCCAGCACATTATCATCCCAGAGACTTGGAGACGTTCACAAGTTGTGTATATATATATATATTATATATATATATATATATATATATATATATAATATATATATATATATATATATATATACAACTTGTATATATAAAAGGTGGCATCAGTGAGGACATCATTTTTATTACTAAATTCCTAATCTATAAAATCTTATGCTGTTATTGCACTATCTATTTAAATGATACAAGGCAACGGAAGCAACGGTGAAGCTGAGTACTGAACGAGTTTTTGGCGATCATCGGAAAAAGAAAACAGCGTATGAGAGAGAGACTGAGGAAGGGGCAGACGATCCCCATATATCCTAGAGGAATGTCGTAGGGGGCAAGTATCTGAGGTCCAATAGCGTGCAAGATTTTTGGGTAAAGTCAGCATAAGTTAATGTCGATGTGATGCGCATGATACACTGATGCCCATTAGATCCTGAAAGAAGAGGAGGGATCTTTTAACACGAAAGATACTAGAGGGGGCAAATGAAATAAAGAAAGTACCTCCACCATGCGCTCAGGTTACTTAGTTCAGATGTTAGAAAATTAAGAACAAACTCAACGACCGTTGTAAATGGGTTGGACATGGAATCCAACGATTTTAAACAATTTATCATCACATAGCCATATGATGATATGATTTAGAAATATTCGTCCTTCCTTCAATATTCATTGAAACCATGCCATCATTTCTCATATAAAATGTTTCCAAAATCAGTAAATGTGATCTTTATCTAGACCATAAACAGGTCCCTAATCAGCATCTGAACACAAAGCACTTTAGTCGATGTCCTGTTGCAACAGAGAGAGAGAGAAAAAAAAAACTTTTATGTGGTATCATTATATGGAACAAAAATCACAAGATTGCTGCTCCTGGACGTGGCTGAATAAACTCAGTCTGTCCATCCCGTCAGCCCTCTCGTAGAAACCAAGTCGAAGGTGACTAAATTCGGATATGGGTTAATGGGAATGCCTAAGTCTATGAAAACAACAAGAATAGCGTGGAAGAATACAGAGGAAAGAATGTGAGCGAGAAGTTATGAGAACAAAAGAACTTTGTTTAGACTAGAGATTCTAAAGTTATTAAATTCTATTGTAAACTTATCATATTTTCTTATATAAGAATTCGTCAATTCAGATATATGGTGGGGTCTCTTTTGTTGCTTTTATTGTCATCGATAAGCGATTCAGTTACGCGAAAAAAAAAATGTTTTACTATGTCAGTTAAAACGCTGAGTGGATTTGGTTTATGTAAGTATTTGATCAATATTTTCTTTTCTTTTTTGGAAAACGATGGTCTATACTTTTTACTCCAAGTTATATTCAGTAAGGTGGTGTTAACGTTTGCATTACTAAATCGAATGTTTTATTTTCCCCTTTCAAAAGTCGCCTATCTTTTAAGATTTCATTGATGGCGATTTACCTGTTGGTAATTCCTATACAAATGACGTTTCCTCGTTCTGACAGGGACTCGACAGATGACTCTTATTTTGCTCATTTTTTTTTTAGTCATGTAAAATATCTTTACATGTAAATCTATACTTTTAAGCTATTAGAAAGTTGCTTCTTATATCAAGTGTAACTTTTCTAGTTAGAATTTTTCCTATGATTAATTTACTGTCGGATTTGGTAGTGTCGTTTTTTCTATATGTGACATTAAATAATCAATATATATTATATATATATACTTGAATATATTATCTATTAATAACTATAATATATATATATATATAATGTGTGTGTGCCTGAGCGTGTGCGTTTGTCACAAACCGTGACATATTTTATTTTCACAAATATTAATCCACAAATATTAGGCCACATATATTATTGAATAGACAGTTCTCTAGACGTCGGTAATAACTTACATCTAAGTTGTATTATAATTCCTAATTGGGATTCAAACCGCTGCTTGATTTACAAACAACGCTGTAAAGTGACTTTTGACCACTAAGCCGCCACAATGGCTTAGTGATCAGAAATCGCTGTATATGGTTACCATTGATGACGAAGCACGGGTGTAAGTATTCTCGAAGTATAATGAATAGAATATTAAACGACGTTTGTGGCTTAGTATATACGAATATATATGTGCATTTTTCTACGGAACGATACGATCTCAAGAGTTAACTGACGAGCATTTTCTACGAATTAAATATCTTTTCGATAGATGTGGCCCCTACAAAGTATGGAGACATTTAGCATAAAGCTAGATTTATCTGCGTGTCTTTCACTTTAGCGTTTTTTTTTTATTTATCGTAAGGAAGGATTAGGTGCATTCCCACGATGCATTCGTGTCTCTAGAGCTTACGCTGAGCATTTGGATCAGGATTTACGAATACAGCTGCCATATCGGAGTAATGATTGCCGATATACAATGTATTTCTTCTTTAAGTCACGGATGTTTATTTGACGGTAAATTTATACATTAAGACATTCTGAAATTAAATTCTATTTTATCTTAATTAAGTAACTTTTTAATTATATAGATTAATATACTTTCAGTCTCTTAATTTTTCATGGCCACATTGAATTAGGTCAAATTCATGTAATTTTGACTTTATTATGAACGAACCAAAGCAATGACACTTCTTAGGAATGCCTTTTTGTGAATGAAGCAGCGCACAAGGGTCGAGGAGGTTGACATCGTACACGGGAAGTTCCTTTCATTAATAACCATACCGCAGAAATCCCTTCCGTTATTAGTCACGATCGAAGCAGGTCGCTTCCCTTTTATGGGCAATGTCATGATTTAAGGACAAACATTTTAAAACTCGTTCCCTTTACTAAGAGACCGGTTCTAACTCAAGGAGGAACCTTTTTCTAATAATGTGATACTGAATAAAAAAAAGTGTATTATTAGCAGGTAAAAAAATCAGAACTTGTATATTTTCTAAAAAAACGATAATATTTCCTAGATGATTATGTTTTTCTATAAGTTTAGTGGTAATCTGTGATATCGCAACGTAATTTTCGCCGCTCTTATCTTTAGACAATTTAATTCCTGCAGGCAGAGATGTAAACACTTCGCAGATGACTACAGCATACAAAACATGGTAAATAGTACATGAAATGTATATAGTAACATCAGTATTAGGCAAATAATCTCAATAAATGGATTGCTAATTTATTTCTTTAAATTATTTTGTGTTCATTTGTTTTGAGAATTTCTTTTTAAAAATTACGTACTAGATTCTAACAAGATATGGAAGTTCAACATGAAATATGTATAAGTATTTGTATTTGTTATGTCAATGTCGGAAATTCACTAACCTCTATAATAAAACAAGTTTTTCGACGGTGCATGCATTACGTTATAAAAGTCAAAATTAAACATGTTTGAAAGGCATCAGACGTCCAATTTTAGATGTTGGTATAGGGTGATTGAGATACCGATATATTTTTCAGAATGTTGTGTTTGCTTGTTGGTGACGCTTCCTGTTTTAAAGCATCTTCATTCAAATAGCAGACCACTTATTCATTTGATGTATAACACGCTTACAAGATAGTGGGTGATCACATATTCGTAATTAAAACCGGGAACGGGTTATGCCAAAACATTCACTGGTGCGACACAATTACATGCGCAAGTGGAAAGAGATAACACGTACTTCCAAATCCTTGCTGTTATGGGTTGTTGCCTGGTGCCCCATAGGCTAGGAATTATAAAAGAGAATCTCTCTCTCTCTCTCTCTCTCTCTCTCTCTCTCTCTCTCTCTCTCTCTCTCCTACATCGTCATCATTATCATCTTGGATCCCTCCAAGGTCCTTTGGTGTCCGCGTTCCCTGAGTGTGTAATCAAGGACCATATAAGTACCCGGCTGCTATCGCCCGTGTAATTATTCACACACTTCTAATTACCGTCATCAGCGTCTGGGAACATTAAGAGATGGCCCGATAAGACCTCTCTGGCTCTTGGGCTAACCCAAATAAAGCGACGCCGTCGACCGGTGTTTTGCTTTGTGCGTTTTATTCACTATTTTTTTTTTTCTTCTTTTTTATGTAGTGACATCACTTTCTCTAATGATGACCATAAAAACAGCGATTTTCTAGTCTTGGTGGTGTTTGAACCAGAGTTGAAGTTTCGATGCTTACAGCCGGTGTTGAAGATTGACGGAAACCTTCCCTCCTCTCTCAAAGCGCTTGTGATCTCACTCGGGATTCCTTATATGTATGGGGATGGCTGTTGAAATCTCCCCCTTTTTATTTTTGCGGTTGTCAAGTGTATATAATAAAGTTATTATTCTTGTCGATTATGTTACTGCCATCATCACCCTCACTACTTCACCTACTACTACAACTATTATTATTATTATTATTATTATTATTATTATTATTATTATTATTATTATTATTATTAATAGCTACTTTAGCAGCATTACGCTTGTAGAGATTCTATTTTCGAATAGCGGCTTTTTCTGTGCTGCTTAAACAGGCTAGTAGAGCACCTATGGAGGTCATTCCCCAATGCAGGGTCAAGATTGGTGTATATATTTCTATTACAATCTTGAACCTGCATTGGAGAATGACCTCTATAGGCGCTCTACTAGCCTGTTTTAGTAGAAAAAAAAAAAAGCCGCTATTTGAAAAATAGAGAAGAATCTCTACAAGAGTAACGCTGCTTGAGATAGTCGCTTCCTAAGCGCACCAATATTATATTATTGATTATGATTATTATTATTATTTTATAAAATATCCTGACGATAGGCGAAGGTTATCAATGCTTGGTCATTTACTTATGAGACAACACCAGTCTGTTAGAATTATTAAAAATTTCCAGGTTGTTTTTAAGTCTTGTTTAACTACGTAGCCGAGACTCAGTGCAAATTTATTCGTTAATTAAGTGGTAGGTCTGAAACATCGTGTATATGCAAATAAGTATGAAACTGAGCGTACACACACACACACACAAACACACACACACACACACACACACACACACACACATATATATATATATATATATATATATATATCCTATATATATATATATATATATATATTACTTTGTATATACAATCTAGCCAAATATTCTTCCAGGAATAACAACTAGGCATAGTAACCCAAAAAAGTTTGGCTTTAGCGGCCCATTATGACGTCGATTTTGATGTTGAAGTTCATAATTCTCTCTCTCTCTCTCTCTCTCTCTCTCTCTCTCTCTCTCTCTCCTCTCTTCGTCATTGTCGCACATACAGAAGAAGTTAGAAAAAGCCTGAAAGATAAAGACTGCAGTGACTTATTAAGGTAATATCCCCGCTAGACAAATTACTTCACGTATTCTAACCCTCGGGGTTGGAATACGTTGCATTAAGTTGTTAGGAGGAATCTTAAACCATCGGCATTCCCCCTCTTCCCTCCCCTTCCTTCCTTCATTCCCTCCCCTCGTCCTCCTTCCTAATTTCAGGAAATGCCGAAGTGAGTAGCCCATGTTATTTAGCCCACCCATGTTACCTACGGATGATGTGATGATTAGGTTATTAATTCTGCTCCATGGCGGGCGATTAAATTTGACCAATTTATGTACCGATGCGGTCACATTAGGGATTGAGATTTTCCAGGTGGAGATTACAGCCTCCTGGGCTCCGGTCTCCACAATACCCATTTTGGGTACGTTACCCATAAATAAGTTATTCCTTCTTTACTCTGCAGTTATTCGTCATTTTGGGCTTTCAAGATTAGGTGGTCTTCGTATAAGACGGATGAAATTAAGGACAGCATTGTTCTCATCTGGTATTATTTTTGGTTCATTTGGTGAATATTCTCTAGGCCTCTATGATAAAGACATTTCTTTCTTGTGATCTCTTCCCAACACAAGGTTTTTAAACACTTGATTTCAATTCGTGGGTTTATGGCTCTTGAAACTCTGCCACCGCTAGGAATTAGATACCGCTTTAGATGCTCCTTTCAACAAAACACTGTCGGTATTCCTATTTTTCAGCGTTAAGCGATTACCCTTACAATTTTTACATTCACACTCAACATTAGTGTGCGTCGTCACACCTATAAAATGTGATGCCCACACTAGGGTAACTTATCGCGCACACGTCGCAATCAAGTTGAATAAAATTCAATCAATATGATTATCCGTATTTACCAAAGTTTTTCTCCACTTACGGTCGATGACTTGTTTTAAACATCTTTGTGATATGTATGCTATAAGTTACCGATGTGTGTTTATAACATGTTTTTACCGTCGTTTGGAAAGACCCTTTCTCATACCCTGTCGCTTCTGGATATCGAGGCACCTCCTCTCCAGACCTTCTTTTATGCTCTGGAAGCAGCCTCTGCTGGATCTTCGTCGCTGCCTGCCGCCGCCTAACACTTCCGATTGTACACCTGCTTGCAAATTCTGAATCCCAGTGCTTCCGTTGCCTTGCATATCGTCCTTTTTAAAGTAGTAAGTTTTGTTTTGGATTTAATTGTAACCTTACCTCCTTTTTTATCATACTTAAAACTAATCTTAACTCTTGCAGTTATCCTTATTATGTTTCTTTATATCTCTGTCTCACACACACATACTCATATATATATTTGTGAGTGCGTGCGTGTGAGACAAAGATATAGAGAAACATAATAAGGATAAATGCAAGAGTCCAGATCAGTTTTAAGTATGATGAAAAAAGAGGAAAGTTACAATTAAATCCAAAACAAAGCTTACTACTTTAAAAAGACGATATGCAAGGTAACGGAACCACTGGGATATATATATATATATATATATATAATATATATATATATATATATATATATATATATATATATATATTTGTGTGTGTGTGTTTTCGAGCATGCATCCGATGAAATCACGCAATGCATATATACTGATGTACCGCAGAGAAAATTAAGCACGGGCTATAAAATCCTAACCGGCCTTGTCTTTCGTCTTCTGAGACATCTTTAAGAGGATTGGTACATTGTGGTAGAAATTTAACAGTTATATTGTAAAGTAACAGTTCAAACCCGACGGCTGTAAAAATATTCGCTTCCGATGAGTAGGAAAAAAAGAGAGACGGAGAGCAGTAAATTCACTTTTTCATCTATGCGGATAGGCTCACGCATTTGCAGTAAGGCCAGGTAAACTAGCGACCTTTTTATTCATACATTTTCTATTTATCTTTTGGAATAGAAGAATCGAATTCGTACAGTACCTATCTGATAACCATATTTTTACAAATGATTTATGTAATAAAAAAAGTTCCTTGATATTTCTTTTCAGTATATTATATACAAAAGTTGTATCTTTACAGCTTCTGCCTAATTAATGTCAAGTTTATTTTCAAAAACATGAACGAATCTTGCACTGTTCTCCTGTACATATCTTATTCATATCATCATGCTACGTAGGCGTAATGCTCTTCAAAACATTTGATGTATAAACTGATTTCATTACCACATTGCTTTGACCAGATTAGAAATATACATAGAAAAATTGGCAGGATTTCTGTATGCTTTATGCTTAAAACCGTTACTGCTTCTGTGTTAGGCAATCCGAAAAGGGTATGCTACCCTCATTTTCCATTACCATAATGTGTGAAGAATATATATTATCATATATATCTATATATATATATATATATATCTATATATACATATATATATAAACAAATATAAACAGGAACTAAGAGTAAAGTGGTTTTATAAACATTTAAATGCGTACAAACTTAATTACATTTGATGTAGTCCCCCTGATGAAAAACTGCTGCTATGTAATAACTCAGGTAGTACATCATAAAACAATTTGAGCAGAAGGACTTTAACATGAACTGACTGAGATGCTTTTGTTTCACTTTTAAAATGCGAACATCTTGTGCAGAATGGGGTCAACTGTTCATAGGCCTGGGGTTATTATGACTTTCATTTTCTAATGCTGCTTTGGTGCATTCTGTCGAAAAATCACATATGCATGATTGGTCCCCATGGGTTGGTTTAATAAGTAGATGTAAACATATATTTCCATAAATCCCTTAAAAACTGTTCCTCATCAGAAGAGCTACTTCAAATGTAGTGACCTTTGTATGTATTTGATGGTTTTATACCATTTTAATCTTAGTGGTTTAAGTAAAAACGAGTCTTCTTATTAATATTTTGTCATATTACATGTCATTTACTCGAAAATGCCGTGGAGCAAAGCCACGAGAATCTGTACTCTGTTTCATTTTCCATATCACCTTATACTCTAAATATAACGTTACATTATTTTGGATATATGGCTTTACTATATATATGTGTGTGTGTATATGTATATATATCATATATATATGATGTGTGTGTGTGTGTGTGTGTACTATATCATATATATATATATATATTATATATATACTAGTAACATAAACAAAGCAGGTGTAGCTTAATACTAGATTTCATTTTTTATTATTGTTCTTCGATCGTTATCCAACTTTTAGTATGAAAATATGTATAAAATGGATGTTGGTTACAATCATCAAATCATAACTTTTGTTTATTTACATTAGCGTTTTCCACTCACTATCTATCACTGCATAGAACTTTTATAATAGGATATCTTCACGTGAGCGTGAAGATATCCTATTATAAAAGTTCTATGCAGTGATAGGTAGTGAGTGGAAAACGCTAATGAAGCTCTGTAAATAAACAAAAGTTATGATTTTATGATTGTAACCAACATCCTTTTTATACATATTTTCATACTAAAAGTTGGATAACGATCGAAGAACAATAATAAAAAATGGAAATCTAGTATTAAGCTACACCTGCTTTGTTATGTGATTAATCGAACGCAGACACCAGTCCCTTTTTCAGTAAATCGTATTTTTTTTAATTGCCAACAGGATGTGGTAACTTTTGTTAAGTATCGAGACCTTTTACCTGAACAACTTTTTGTGTTGTTTTGTTTTGTTCGTCTATTCTTCCACTATTAATCGTGCCACAGGAAGTTTAGTTGATATAGATCACCGTGTTTATCCAGTTCATCAATTGACGTATTTGCAATTACTCCAAAGTGCTCCGTGGCAAATCATCGTATGTAAGTGATGAATGTGCCGCCAGTTTAGTTATATTCATCATGATCTGAGTCGAGTTTCGGACGCATACTGGAGATTTAAGTTCGATTGCAGAGTAGTCAGATGTGAAGGTGACGTGCTCGTATTTTTCACACGACCTGCACGTCTATCACGCTACCAAGCCGCACGACGACTCGTGCACATGCACGCACCCCACTGTCTAGGTTTAGCCTCACACATACGCACACACAAAGTTCATCTGTTTAGTTGTGGGTTCGTGATTGCCAGTACCATCACGTTCTTCGAGTCTGACACTTTTCATAGCCTCACTGCTGTTTATGTTCATCAGCGTTGGATGTCGCTCCAAAAGTTGATGTTGCTGATGTTTTTCGATAATGGGAGTTTCCAAGCGTCGTGTCTCTGATGACATACAGCATTTCTGGACTATGAGAAATGTTGTGGAAGCGCATATCACTTCTTTTTCCGAGTAGTCAATACAAGCGTAAGTTTTAATTGTTAAGAGATATCCTTGTAAAGCTCTCGTATTCCTCCTTAGAAATAACCAATACCTTGATTTTTTTGTGATGTGTTGATAATAAATGGCATTAACGCAAATAACATAAAGCTATTGCCTGACTTAAAACGATAATCAAGGTATTGGATGGCGTGGATCCGGAGCGTTTGTACAGGTAATATATAAATATGAGGGGGGGGGGGGGGGGGGGGGGGGGGGGGGGGGGGGGGAGTTCAATCAGACAAAAGCTAGTAAACATTTTACAATTAATGAAGTAATCCTGATGATTCCGCGTTCGTAATTCAGCATGCATTTACTCTAGGTGAAGATGACCCGAGGTTTCAGCAGAATTGATTTGTTTCTTTGTGTTATATATATATATATATATATATATATATATATATATATATATATATATATATATATATATATATATATATATATATTATATATATATATATATATATATATATATATATATATATATTATATATATATATATGTGTGTGTGTGTGTGTGTGTATCGTTATACTCATAACAATATTAATTAGATTATAGGGCTGACAAGGATGCAATGGAACATGACCCATTCTATGCCTACTGTTTGGTTGTGGTTTATTCTTTTCCTTATTCACTAACTGATACACATTTAATTGTCTTCCAGTATTGTCGCTTTGGGATTTCATTCCAAAGGTGCGCATTTCAAAGCTCCTCTTTCGAATTTGCCGGATGATTAATGGCCATTTTGAGTATGTAATAATGATAAAATTCTAGGCAGAATAACAGGAGCATTAGCAATATAATTCTGCTCAGGTGGAGTTATAAATATACCCAGATACTTCTCTTGTTAGTTACCTGATAATTTTTATAGCTCTTAGTATTTCACGCAAAGTTTCCTCTCGCCTTGAAGGAAATAAGTTATGCTTTGAATCTTTCAAGACTACCAGACGGTCAAATAGTTTTTGTGTAGTATATTTGTTACATGAGTCTGATGTTTTGTTGTCCAGAAACGTCGGTTTCAGTGGACATCCTGTTCTACACGACGCTGTCTGTTGTTTGTTGCCATTCATTTACAATACTGACTGACTAACAGACTTTATATAGTCATTTTACTGTGAAAATAGTAAGCTTTATCGTGATGTGTTGTTTGCTCATGTAAATATAGTACGGTAAGGAGCTATTCGATTAAATAGTTTTCCTTTGCAAGTTTAGATTTACGCTGTCATGTTAAACAGTGATTTCTGTGGCCGTGAATCACCTGTACTGAATTTACTGATGTTGCTTTCTTTGTTCCGAGAGGTTTTTATTTAAACCAATTTTTATTTGCAATCGATAATTACCGAAAAGCCTAACCCCTTGTAATTCGCTCATTACAAATACAGCTGAGACAAATTTAAGTTGTATTACATGGAATGTGTAGTTTGCATACTTTTCCAGTTAGATATGGTACTATATACATTCACTTTAAACGTAAAATACATTTAAATAAATTCATGTAAACATTTACGCACAAGTGAAATAAAATAAATTTATAGATCAAATTAGGCCGCCTATAATGCATGCTTCGCTATTAAGAAAACCTAAAATTAATAGTTAACACACATACTAGAGCATCAAAGACAGGCGCCCCTACACGGGTATAATATATATATATATATATATATATATATATATATATATATATATATATATATATGTATATATATATATATATATATATATATATTATATATATATATATATATATATATACATATATATATATTCAGTACTTCATGTCCATATTCCTTTTTGGGGCTAAATAACTGTTCTTCATAGTGTGGCTTACAAGATTTTCATTGGGTGTATTCCTGTTAATAACTCTTTATACTTGGAAATTTCATTGTTATCATATACTTATATCTAATCGTGCTGAATTACTAGTTCTGAAAATATCTATTCACTCATGCGCTCTTTATTTCGTTTTTTTTTTAGAGCGGCTACAAATAGCATTCGTATGCTGATGTCAAAGTGAAAGCACAAATAAGCATGATGACACGTAGAAGAATCAGTTATATTGTTTTGGAATGAATGAATTAATCAAAGGATTCGTGGTCCTTGTTGCTATAAATATTAATGAATTTTGTTCACATTAGAGACACAACTAAAATGAATTCTAGCTATTAAAGATCAGGAACTCAGGGGCACGAGTGCTCTCCGGCTTTGTTCTCGCACACATGTTGGAGTTTGGGGAGTATTTTTGGCTCCGACTAACGAATGAATGTGATTTTAGGACAACGGCAATTTATTTGCCTTTCATGATTTAGTTTAAGCCTGTTTTGATAATGATCTTTAACGATAATAAATTCTGGTTCAAATGATGTATAGCCGTCAATTCTATTTTCAGCATAGATTATATTTTATGGTTGGGTTTTAAATAATTTAAAGCTTGTTTTATATCTTGTTGTAATTAAATATCCTTTTTAAAACTTTCCATTGGATTGTATTCTTGCTCTAGGTGAAGAAATGAGAAATAGAGCTCAAGATGGTTATAGGTGTCTGACAACAGAGCTTCGAGAAGCTACTAAGCACACGATAACAGATGTTTCCTTATCTACGGTTACGGACATTTCTGCACTAAAGTTGCGCCTTTTTCCTTCTTTTCTGCTTAGCGCTTTATCATATGGCCCTTTTCATTTCCCTCTTACATCTAAGAGACCACCAATAGATTGAAAAAGATCAGCACACTGGATATAGATCTGTATAAGTAACACCACTATGTTATGCATTTTAAGTAGGTTTAACTATTTTCAGCGTCATACGGTTTTCATCTGTAAATGTCTTTGAGTTCGCAATGTCATATTTTTATTTAAAAGGACTTAAGGGCGGAAAACCATTAGCATAAATGTCGAGGTCCATATTAGGAGAAAATAACTTATTCGCTTGCAGGGATCAAGACCATGCAGGCATGATAGTATGGACGTCTCCTTGTGGATGGATGCACGTTGGCTTAACTTTCGCATCTATGAGATATATATATATATATAATATATATCTATCTATATATATATTATATATATATATATATAGTCATCTGCAGACGGCAATATAGGAAGGTTTCAGGAGGTACCATGATACACTCTCAGTAACAGGCCATGATTTATTATACAAAAAACGTTTCGCACACAAAACACGGTGCATCATCAGTCTGTGAAGAAATAAAAACAATTACATTATATTAATACATAAAAGGAATTAATTAAAAATTAAAATTGACATTAAAAAACTGTAAAAAAGCGTTATTAAAAAAAGACAGTAAAAAACAAAAGAGAGAGACTACTAAAACACCAACCATCTCTTCTTTCCTTACCTGAGATGGTATATATATATATATATATATATATATATATATATATATATATATATATATATATATGCGTGTGTGTGTGTGTGTAAAGTAACTCGTGCCTGAGTGCATATGCATTCAATTAATTCTCATACGAGTACTTGATAAAACCCCAAGAAATTAAGTATACTGTAGTAAGCGATGGTAATTTGAAGCAAGTATATTCTGTATCTCGCCAGTCCACTTTATTCCAAAATTTAGTTATCGAATATCAAACTTTAACGATAGTTTTATTCATAATGATGTTACATTCAATACGCTCCTGTCAAGTCATCATCAAACTATTTTCATTCTGTTTTAATTGTCAATTTAGTTTAGTTGAGCCACAAATAAGCTATGTAACATAACTCTTTTAGTTTTAAAAAATCCACTGTATATTTGATATTTTTCATACCATTGTCTGTTGTTTGTTTACATGCTATACCTAACGTTCCTCTATCTCAAGATTTGTTGAAAAATAAAATTAGTTCAGGTATTTTATGAAGTTGGTTGATGCCATTGAACGGTATTTATCTGATATTCAAACTCTTTTAAAAGGATCAATATATCCTGTTGGATTTATGCAAGAATTACATATAAGGAAAGTCCTATGTTCTCATATCTGTATGTAAATACTGTACTATATATCATGGATTTAATGTGCATGGTATTTTGGGTCAGTTTTTGGATATCTATTTTCATATATCCTTATTTCTTGTAAAGGAACGGCCGAATGAACTCCTAAAAAGGTTCCTTAGTTTTCTTAGGCAGATACTATGGTATTTTGATTATTCAATCTTTGTTTTTTATATTTACAATGACAACTCTTCAACACAGAGATAGTGCTCAGTTTGCGCGTATATTCTCCATTGTCACGCGTATGTGTGTATCCTGTGCTGTTCCACTTGAGATATTAACAATTTCTGTTCCTCTCGGTCGCATGCCATCATTCTGGCGTTCCTCGGTGATTTTTATATTCATACATTAAAGTCTTCCGAAGATACCTTGACATGATCTGGCCCCGTACGTAGGAAAAAAGAGTCGATATTTAAGGCTCATTGAACAAGTGTCATGTCCTGGTGGCACGGCACTTCGGAACTGTCTTGAGGTGCGCGGATAAAGCTTTTAAAAGTGTCATGATTACTTGCTTCTGAATAGTTATAACTTCCTCGTTATGGACCCTGTCATAGATATTGCGTTCTGTTACGTGATATTTTCCATTTCGTGTTTATGCTCTGTTGATCTGGATTTTTTTTTTTTTTTTTTTTTTTTTTTTTTTTTTTTTTTTTTTGCTGGTAAGAAGATTCCAATGCCTCATAACTTTTTCTGTTCGAAATATAGCTCAGATACAACTTATAGACATAATTGTATACTGTGTTTATATTCGTGTTTGCTATCTAAAAATACTCTTAAATTAGATATTAGTTTTTAGTCTTCGTTTGCACTGAAAATATTTAGCATTAAAGTTGTATTTATGTATATTTCCTTATTTATAACACGCTTAAACATCTAAACCACTAGTGTAGATACCAGCGATTGTCTGTCTCACGAGACAGTGAACTACTGAAGATGAAATGGTCCAGTGAAATTCATCTTAAATTGAAAATCCCTATTTCGAATATTTTTTCTGTTATACGAACCTGGTCTAGAACAAAATAGTAGTATACTACTTAACACCTTTCATAAGAAGGAAGGAAAGCCCAAGTTCTCTCGAAGAACACTACAAAGACGAACTGCCGCCCTTCCTACTACACAGCCACCTGAACGAAGCGCACATGTGATTTGTAAAATCTCCCATTAGTCATAGAAGACAAGAGGCGGAGGACGAGCTTTACGTCTTCTCGCCATAAGGGTGATCACTCAAGGGCCATTTAATTGTTTCGTTATTGCCTCTGCAGTTTTTGGAGCTACCATTAGATATCATTCATCATCATTATTATTAAGCGAGAGCCATTCCTTATCGTCCGCGCTAATCTGTCCTCTTCTAATGGGCTGAAGTAGGACCAGAAGGAATAGAAGGAAAGACGGGAGACACATGTCTGTCGTTCTGTTTTATTTTTACTATGCGGAGAGCCTTACGTCTATTTACTGTCTGTTATCTGATATCGTAGTTTTTCCTTATCTAATAATGAGATGCCACTGCACTCTGTTTCCTATTGTCCTGTTTATTCGGCACCCTCTGTGTTTCTATTTTGGTAGAATGTGGAAATGTTGCTTTTTTCTGCTCTTGATGTCTTTGGTCATGTGGTTGAATACGGGAATCCAGTCATTTTTGTACTCTATAGTGATTTGTTTTGATTTGATATGCTATTTTAGTTACGTAACTGTTATCAGAGATATTTTTGTCTTTGTGGAGTTATCTGTATTATAACAGGTTTCATTCCTCAAAATTTCAAGAGTACCAGCAACACCGGTGTCGTACTATATAATGAAGGTGTTTCATTTTTCGACCTGGTATGAAAAAATATCATTATCATCATTCTATAAAGTTGAGTGTTCGTTGTCCCCATCACTATCATCACTATCGTTATGTACGTAAAGTACCTTTAAAAGGTATGTGATGCGCATCAGAATTTCTGTGTAATATTTCAAATGAACTCCGTTTCCGGTCCCGTCGTCAGCAATATCATTATCTAAGAATAAGGAGATTCATTATCATTGTCTCTGCCATCATCCATACAAACTTCATCATCGTCCTCACTTTTCAAAAAGATGAAGGTATTGCCTGCAGTACCTATCTTCATGAACCTTTCTTTACCTACGACCTTCCTCCATTTCCTTAGCATTCTTGGCTCCTCTCCCCTTCCGTCTGTCATCACTGTTCCTCTATCATTATCCCAAGTCTTCGCTTTTGCGTAAGCCCTCTAATAAGATTGAATTAAAAGGTATTGAGAGGAAAGGTGGAAGGGAAAGGTTGAGGTATCGATCGGTTTACTTAGTTTCGAAATATTCCACGGTCTCCTCTCTTGTCCATTTCTAGGAGTTCTATGTTCACTTGATTTTTTTTTATTTACGAATTTCATGGTTGCCTCCTTGTTGCAACAGAGGTCAATTTTTCCGTCTGCTAGTCTTAACTAACATCTATAGATTTTGTGATATATGCTGCGAAATGCAACACACGTACATATGTATACACTTTCTCTCTCTCTCTCTCTCTCTCTCTCTCTCTCTCTCTCTCTCTCTCTCTCTATGCGCACAAATCTTATTTCCCATTCCTTTTCTGCTCCTACTTCCCTAACAGGATAGACACCGTGGCCTGGGCCATCCGCAGACCTCTATCACTCTGTAATTATTCACATCGTTGTAATTACACTTAATTATTATCTCCAAGACCTCTTTGGAATTTCTGGCTGATCTTCAAGACTATAGCAGAGAGAGAGAGAGAGAGAGAGAGAGGAGAAGAAGAGAAGATGAGAAGACGAGAGAGAGAGAGAGAGAGAGAGAGAGAGAGAGACACTGTTATTATGTACTACTTTGCTTTTGCCATTGTTAATGCAAAATTATAAATCATATATTGTAGTTCGCTGTAGAAATTATTATTATTATTATTATTATTATTATTATTATTATTATTATTCGGAGCATAAACCCGTATTCACATGTTGTCAAAGAATGTGTCATTTGAAAGTAGCTATAGAAGATAATAGGAAATACAGAAAGAAAATCTCGGTTATTAGAAAAAAAGATAAGTTAATAAATTGATAAATAAATAGATAAATATATAAATAAATGAGTAAAATACCTGGTGAATTGTTTTGGGGAATTGACGCATTGCATTTTCGCTTGAACTTTTACGGCTCTAATTGCACACCATCCTCAGGGAGACTGTTCCACAGTCCAACAGTATGAGAAATGAAATAACTCGGTAACTGAGAAGTTACACAGCGTGGCGCATTGACTGCATATTAGTGCTTCTGCTCAACAAGTCTGGTCATTCTCGACGCGAAAAGAGGATCAGAGATCAGTTGTTACAGAGAAAGCTCTCTTTTAATACAACTTATGAAAGTTGACAAACAAGAGACCACTTGTCCATGGTTCGAAGTCATAACTGCTGCTGTTAGGAAACAGAAACCTATTACCATGAACCACTTTATCTAAGAAAATCAGTATGCGATCTGTTAATCAACAGTGTTTTCGTTTTACTGGAGTTCAGCTTCATATTCCACCGACTACGCCATTCACTAATTCCACGACTAAGACTACCTTGGCAGCTTCATTTCTCATAAGTATAAACTTCTACAGCCACAAGTGTTACATCATCGGGGTACTGAACAATAGATTGCTACAGCCACAAGTGTTATATCATCGGCATACAGAACAATCTTATTTTCCAGGTCAACAACCATATCACTAAAAATGACAGTGGAACCTTGTGGAACACTTGTTTCGCTGAAGATCCCATCTACAGCAGCTCACTGTAAGGATATCTTGAAGTATTCCAAAACATGTCCACTCACTCCAAAGCCTGATGTTTAAATGTGTCCTATTATTTGATAAATCAAAAACAGCACTAAAATCTTTTTGAAATACCCTACACTGAAAACCCTCATCAAGGTTCTCGTGCATATGGCGTGTCAAATGTAAAAGAGCATCACAGGTACCCAACTGCTTCCTAGACAGATATTGGATATTAGCTAACAATCCTTTGGATTCTAAGTAGTTTTATAGTGGCTTAAAAAGAAGTTTTTCTGCAGCTTTTCAGAGCGCAGGGAGAATAGAAATTGGCCTGTAGTTACTGCAGTCTGCAGATAAACCACTCTTTGGAACAGGCACTGTATTACTAAGATTACAATCATCAGCAAAGGTATCACACTGACCTAAAGTACTATAGATCCTATTAATCTTGGGAGACGACACACTAGAAACTGTTTTAAAAAATAACGGGAAGAAACCATCACCAGTTACAAGATTATCAAGAAATTTCAAAACATATCTAGACTGAAATGAAATTTTGTAACATTGAGTTCAGGATGATGTATATCAGGGAGAGGAAGATCTTCAGCTGTTTTCTTGGCTTTAAAAGCTTGATGAAGCAGTTCAGCTTTTTCCTTACCAATCTCCATCCATCTGTTAGCAGTGTTGGAATGGAAGCCTAACCTAAAGGTAGAAGATGCCAATTTGGTCCACCACAGATGAGGCTGAGTAATTTCTTCGAGTTTCCTCTTTAGGGAATTATTATAATTTCTCGGTTATATCGTAAATTTTATTAGCAGTACGGCAAGACTAAAATAGCCCTAATTATTTCACTTAACTTTCTTTTGACATATAGATCAAATATGGCATCTAAAATATTAAATCCTTGACGAGCTTCAATGATACAATCGCAGTTGGCTCTAGATTTCAGCCTAACCATTTTTCAATGGTGGCGGCAGGAATCTACTGGTTGACGACATTGTCAGTGGTGCAGTGATTGTAAGTGCCTATATACTCACAGACTAAGGCCATACAGTAGCTGGAATATATGTGAAATTGAGGTCTAATCTCTTACCAGTAATATGCATGGGTTTCTCAATTAGCTGGACAAAATCAGATTGTACACAAAACTCGAGAGCAAGCCATCCACGTTGATCAGTGGAATTTGAATTAAGCCACTCGCTGTGTTTTGCACTGCAGTCACCGCAAATAACGAAATAAGTTTTGAATCCTGTCCTCTCAAACAGATACCCATATAGAGTCGTTAATATTTTGATTATGGTAAAAAGCAATTACAAAAACATCAGATAAAAACGTCGCATCGTATTTACAGGCACAGGAAACTCTGGAGGTCAAGAAATTTTTACTTAAACCTTGGATATTTGAGTAAACTACTATGCAATTTTTCTTCAGTAAATCTGTTGTAGGCCTTGGGTTAAGTTCAGTGTTTTCCAAAAAAACTTAAACAACATAAAGTTTGAAGCAAATTTAACAAATATATTCGCAACATTAACAACATGTATTTATCAGCAGAACAAACAAAACAACATCACCTATATCTACATTATTTACAATGTTTTCATTAAAAAGATATGTAGTACTAACCATATGTTATTAAAAGTATTGCCGACAGCAACTGGTCGACGAGGTGGAGTCAGAACACCCGCTAGGTTTGCCACATCACGGTAGATGATATTCAGTTGGGAAAACAAATCCTATGTTCGTGATCTCAAATATTTCTTGAATATCCGTGTGCCCATCTCAGATATATTGTAACTTGCCCTAATATTAGTAAAGGTTTATCAAATAATGAAGTGTGTTCTTCGTATACAGCACACCAAAACTTTGAACATTACAGACTCATTTTCAAGATCAGATAAGGGGTGGCAATTCGAATGCTGAGTTCAGGCATGAGGATGCATTATGCAGAGAATAATGTATTAGGTTGAAATAATGATATAAGATATCATGCAGTTTGGAACTCCACAATGATACTGAGATGCTAGACCGGTAAGAATTCATCTGAATGATATTCAAACGAATTCTTACTAATTTTAGTAGAAGTACGGAAGCTCCAGGGGACCAGCAATGGAATCTTTTACCCTAAAATTTTGAGATAAGTAATGACAGTTTATATATATGTATATTATAAAGTAACGTGAGGAGAGATTCTAAGTCGTGTACGTAACTGACTACATCATTTTATCCAGTTGTTCTGATAATTACTTTTCCCTTTTCATCAGATAGAAATATTCACATAATGTTACTGGATTTGGCATGCTGAAGAATACCACAGTAATAAAATCCTAAAACTTTGCATCAACTAGGAGAAATTGAGCACAATGGAAAGAACAGAAAATAAAATAAATTTTTAAAAAGTGGCGTTTTATAGCATAACCAAACACGAGAAATATGATGCTCATGTCAACATTAACCACATCTAATGTAGACTTATATATATTCAAATAAATAGTTAAATCTATAAACAAACGCAACACGAGCGTTGGAAGACTGCAAACCTTAGCCAAGCTTAAGTAATCCTCCCCTACCAAAGGTCCTTTATCCAGAATCCTCTCTTCTTCCCTGTATTCTAAGGCTTTAGTCCTGGGCACTTCCCCCACTCATTTATTTAGCATTGATATTTATAGGTCTTTTCTCTTCCTTCTATGTGCATCACTCTACCACGTTTTTTTAGGAATTCATTTGTCAGTCATTCTTTCAAGGTGACATATCCAATGGTTTTTTTCATTCATCTTATCTTGGTATAAATGGAATCACAATTTACCCTATGCAGGACCTCCACACTTATCAGGGATCTTTCTTAAGGTCAAGTTACTGTACCTGTGAGAATTTGTATAGTATGCGTATGCTGTGCATTTTGATTGCGAGATCACTTTTGAAATTGTATCTGTAATGGCTTTGTTATTTTTAAATGTTATATTTCAGAAACATTAGGATGAAAAAATGAGACATTCATCATTCTTTTTCGGACAAGGGTAAAAACTTCGTAATACCCTTTCACAGAATACACTCTGGCAAGAATGAAACAAATAATCGAATGCCACCAGAATTTTCTGTCCTTGGCTTCATGTCCCTGTATGAGAATATGAAACAATTACCTACTACACTTCAGGGCCACAGTTTAAGCAAAACGAAGCCAAGCACAGCAGCACAGCAAACACGCATCAAGATCAAGACAGATCAAGTAACAATGCTAACAAAGAAATGCTCTATCAGTGTTATATAAAGGGAAGTCGCTCATGAAACTTGATATTCAGGATTCACCATCTATTGTTATGACTTTCCTTTTCTAATTCAGTCAACATATTTTTTACTTAACATGGTGCTTTTTGCTTCATCACTGGACGGAATTACACAAATATTTTTCATGAGACGAAATGGTTCTCCAGAACAGATTGTTGAATTCGCTTCAACTGAGAAAGTCATTAATCATTATCAAAATCTGACTTAGGTGTTATCGATGCCTGTTATCTTAGTTGTCCCAGGAATCACGTGGAGCATGGTACCTTACTAGTGCAGTTGGAATCATTTGTTGGTCAATGCTAGACGATCATCCAATATACTATTTGCCCTCCAGATGGATTTGGACAGCATGGCCTGTTTGTCATATTCAAACTTAGCATCCTCCACGCACAAATAACTTAGAAAAGAATACGCATTTCAGAATAAGTTTCAAACTCATGGAGAAGTGCACACTTCGTATGCAGAATCTGTACATTGAATCTTAGACCAATTACTGAATATGATTTATTTTAAATTCTTGGGTCTTAGGAAATATGTTAAAAAAAAGAGATCCGGCAATCACCTTAACAGTTTTCTCATCTTCATAATCACTGCACTTTTCATCGTGCATTTGTAAGGTCTCTCTCTCTCTCTCTCTCTTTATATATACTTATAATATATATATAATCTCTATATATAGTGATATATAGTAATGAGCAGAAGGGGGATAAAGAGCGAGGAGAGCTGAGAGAGATGAGAAGAGAGGGCACGGATAGACGCATTAGAAATAATACGGCGATCCATTATATTAATGCACGATGAAAAAAAGTGCAGTGATTATGAAGATGAGAAAACTGTTAAGGTGATTGCCGGACCTCTTTTTTTTTTTTAACATATTTCCTAAGACCCAAGAATTTAAAATAAATCATATTCAGTAATTGGTCTAAGATTCAATGTACAGATTCTGCATATGAAGTGTGCACTTTTCCAAGAGTTTGAAACTTATTCTGGAATGCATATCCCCGAATAAGTGGTACTCATAAATACATACGTCCATTTTACACACACACATACACACACATATGTATATATAGATAGATATATATGTATATATATACATATATATGCATATATATGTACTGTCTATATATATATATATATCATATATATATATATATATATATATATATATATATCTATATATATATATATATATATATATATATATATATTATTACGATCTCGACTCTCGAGATCGACAGGTTCTTAAAAATAATAAACAATTGGGCTGTAGTGACTGACGACAGGTGACAAACAAAGGAGGGAGGAGCATAACAAAACCAAAAAGTTACCTTAAAATTAATTTATTTACAAGAGTTAAATACATAATGTACAGTGAGTCAAGGTTCTGGGTGGCAAAAACACAAAAAAAAATACAAACTAACAATAATAATTAATATGTAAAACCAGTCTAAGAATCAATAAAATCCACCGTTCAATAACAAAGCCAAAATAATGACAAAATAGGCTGTATAAGGGCAATAACAATCTGTAAATATAATTAATAGAAATAGGCAGCATAATAAATAATTAAAATTAACACTGAAGCGGCATAATGATAGTCAGAGCAAAACGGGAACAATTCTTCAAACGATGAGGACAACAGTCCAATGCCGGACGATCAAGACAGAGCCGATACGACAACCACCTCGTCCTTGGTGACAATATGGACATCCTCCTCAACCACTGGACGAAAACACGTCACTGCTGCTGCCCAATGAGGTCGCTCTCGACACGTCGTCCTCTCGACGACGAAAAAAACGCCATTGCTGCTGCCCAGTGAGGTCGCACTCGACACGTCGTCCTCTTGACGACTAAAACACACTATTGCTGCTGCCCAGTGAGGTCGTACTCGACACGTCGTCCTCTCGACGACGAAAACACGCCAATGCTGGCCAAAGGCTGTCGACCTTAAACTCGAAGTCATACTCCATACGACGACTTCAACCAAATAACCAGGTATCCAGTACCTGGCGCTGCCTCATGCTGGTCCACAGGTAATCATACCTAACTGCCTCTGACTGACTGACTGACTGGCCGTTCTGCCCTCCAGAACCTGACTGGTTGTTCTGCCCTCCAGAACCTGACTGACGAAGTTTGACGCCATCCAACAGACGTCAACTCGCCAGCAATTAAAAAACAAAAACAAAGGAGGCAACAATCCACCAAGGGAACAATCGGCAAACGATTGTTCCTAACATATATATATTATAATATTATTAATATATATAATATTATAATATATGTATTATATAATATATATATATATATATATATATATATCCTATATATATCTATGTATATATCTATTATATATACTATATATAGATATATATATATATAGATATAGTATATATATATATATAGATATAGTATATAGATATCTATCATATATATTCTGTATCTATCTATTATATATCTATATCTCTTCTCTAGATATATATCTATATTCTATCTTCTAGATATATATCCATATAGATCTATATATATAGGATATATATATGTATATCTATTCTATATATATCTTATAATTATATATATATCTATATATATATATATATCTATCTATCTATTCTATAATTATCTCTCTTATATATATTATATATATATCGTAATATATATATATCTCTATATATAAAGATATATATATATATATATATATATGTACTATATCTTATCTCGATCTGATTATTAATATATATATATTGATGTTATGTATTATATATATATATATATCTCTCTATATCTATAATATCTAATTCTCTATTATATTATTATATCTATCTTATAATATATATCTATATCATATATATATATATAGACTATATATATTATATATATCTTTATATATTATATATAATATATATATTCTATATATTAGATAGATATAATTATATATATAATATATATATATATATATATTATACGAGTATATAGGATATATAGTATCTATTATATATATATATATAGATATATATATATATGTATCTAATAGTATATATATATATATAGTATAGTATCTTCAGCTAAACAATGTCCTTTTTAAAAAAAAAATATCTAATTTGCTCTACCTCGGAATTGATATATTTTCATATATGTACCGTAGGGGAATTTTTAGTTGATAATAATTTCGTCCCCTTATGGGATCGAACTACCGTCCAGTCGGACGAGAACGAAATCAGGACGGCCTAGTGACGTTATCGAGTCGGTCAACAGAGAGGCTATAGGTTTATATCGATTCTGGCCTTACAAATTCACCGTCGAACTCGGCGTTTTCGTAATTAGAATCGATATGAAACCCCCTCTACCATGTTAACTGATTTGAACGTTTGACCAACGTAGCCTTGTAATGAATAATTATCCCATCACCGTGATTCATATAGATCATTCGAGCTACAAATGTCCTTTAATATCTAATTCGCTCTACTTCGGAATTGATATATTTTCATATATGTACCGAAGGGGAATTTTTAGTTGATAATAATTTCGTCCTCTCATGGGATCGAACCACCGTCCAGTCGGACAAGAACGAAATCAGGACGGCCTAGTGGCGTTATTGATTCGGCCAACAGAGAGGCTATAAGTTTATATCGATTCTGGCCTTACAAATTCACCGTCGAACTCGGCGTTTTTGTAATTAGAATCGATATGAAACCCCCTCTACCATGTTAACCAATTCGAACATTTGATCAACGTAGTCTTATAATGAATAATTATCATATCACCATGATTCATATAGATTATTTGAGCTACAAATGTCCTGTCATATCTAATTCGCTCTACCTCGGAATTGATATATTTTCATATATGTACCGAAGGGGAATTTTTAGTTGATAATAATTTCGTCCTCTCATAGGATCGAACCACCGTCCAGTCGGACGAGAACGAAATCAGGACGTATGTATTTATGAGTACCGCCATTCATTCCGGTGACCTCAAAAACTATGGATTATGCACTGATATCTGTCGTTTTCGGTTATTTTTTTTTACATGTAACACCCTTCCCACTCCCTTTGGCGCCAGTGATGGTCAATTTGTAGAGTGTGTATAATTACTAAGTCTACGGGCAGAATCACCCCGTTTCAGGGAACCCACTTACTAGCCCCACAAACACCCATTGGTGCCCTCTCGTCCTAGTAATGTCTTACCCCCACAGTATTCTTTCAAGATGGTAAGTCATATGTATACCAAGTTTGGTTGAAATTGCTCAGTGCATTTCAGAGTTATGCTGGAACATAAGCACACACATCACTCATGCGTCCATACAGCCATATATATATATATATATATATATATATATATATATATATATATATATATATATATATATATATATATATATATAATATATATATATATATATATATATATATATATATATATATATATACAGACGTACACACATACATACACACACATATACATATATATAAAATATATATATTATAATTCCTATAATATATATTATAAATATATATATATAAAATAAATTATATATATATATATCTAATAATGAACTATTATTATTATATATTAATATTATTATATTATTATATATTAAACTATATATATATATATAATTATTATTATTATATATTATATATTATATAATTACATTATTATAAGATAATTATAATATTATATATTATATATATATATATATAATATATATATTATAATCTATATATATAATGTGTGTGTGTGTGTATGTAGAGGTGTGTTGTTAATGCTATTAAGCTTTATGATTTTCGCCTGCATATTAAAATGTGTAAGACTGTGAGCCTTATTTTTTACTCGGACGTAATTTTTCTAAATAATAAGAAAATCGTAATAAGAGTAACACTTGAGGTTCGTAAATCGCGGTTCCTAAATTATTGTAGTGAAGAATTGACTTGCTTCGACTGTGACATTCCTCATTTACTACTACCGAATTTAGATGTTCTTGGATTTAATGGCCTTTTTTCATGTTTCCTAATAACGTATAATTACCTAAGGCTGCATATTCTTCAAACCAAATATCAGACAGGTGAAGCTGATTTGTAATTTGGGCCTCAAGTGAATGAAAAATTAAAAGAATGGAATAAAATTGGTCATATATGAAGAACGAGTCATGGTAATTTGAACGTCATTGCAAGTGTGTGTTACAATTTGAAGGACTGTAAATCATCTCATTATGTTGCATTATAGTTGTCACACTGTGTCTATTTCCAAGATGACCAATGTCTCGTTGTCTCAAACTTCTGTGCATTTTTAAGTCATTGCTGCTTCCTTTAGTCGATATCATGAAAGTTGGCTTGTTTTCTTGCTTGCTTATTCAAAATCTCTCTCTCTCTCTCTCTCTCTCTCTCTCTCTCTCTCTCTCTCTCTCTCTCTCTTCTCTCTCTCTCTCTCTCTCTCTCTCTCTGACATCGTAGCTCATCTAACAAACCAGCCATCGATCCCAGGTTCGAGTGAGGACGGAACGATAAGGTTTCGTATCGTTTCCTAAAAATTTGGTTATGTCTCAAGCAGTGAAATATGTACATTATTGTGAATCAAATATTGTGGATTGTAGTGAGAGAGAGAGAGAGAGAGAGAGAGAGAGAGAGAGAGAGAGAGAGAGAGAGAGAGAGAGAGAGAGAGAGAGAAATAGCAAACGCGTGTCATCAGTAGTCCGTCCAGTGAATACGGCCATAACACTGGCCTGTGATTCAAAACTTTTTTTACAAAGGTCAAGGGTTTTCCGACTGATTTAGGGCCCTTCTTTGCAGGCTGAATTAGAAAATACAGTTCATTTTCCTGGGTCAGGTCTGGTTTGTAAAGATATAGTCTATTTCTATTCCAGCACGTTTTTCCAAAATATCGCAATTATCCAAGCGTTTATGGGCTTTTGTTTTTGCAAAACCGAGTCGTGGGTAACCTTTAATAATTATATTTATTTCTCTTTTCAGGTCTAGATATGTATAAAAATGGATCGGAAGTGTAAAAACCATCCTAATAGGTTCTGTTATATCTGCGGACATGTTCTTCCAGACCGTCAAGCAAAAATCACGGATTTTCTGAAGAGGGCACATCAAGCTTACTTTGGAGTCAAACTAGGGGACCAGGATAAGCCATTCGCTCCCCATATCTGCTACAAAACACTTGTAGAGAACTTACGGGATTGGAGGAACAAGAAAAGGAAGAGTATGCCATTTGGTGTCCCAATCGTGTGGAGGGAAAGATCACGTTACCGTCTGCTATTTTTGCATGGCAAATGTAAAAGGCATCAATCACAAGAACAAGCACCCTGTTCAATACCCTGATGTTCCTTCTGCCATAACGCCTGTCCCCCATGGCCCTAATCTTCCTGTTTCTGAGCCAAATGTCACCATGGAATCTAGTTCTGTTTCCGAATCTAGTGACGACTGATACCGCTGAGTATGGTGCATACAGGCCAGATGAGGACGACCAACCAGTGCCTTTGACCCAAGCCGAATTCAATGACCTGGCACAAGACTTGAACCTTTTCAAGCAGCCTGCCCAGCTACTGTGTTCTCATCTACGAGAAACGTCTACTGGCACCAGGAACAACGTTGATTCTATTGGTATTGGGACCGCTAGAGAGAATTTAGAAAATTCTTCACGTTTGATGAAGCATCTTCACTGGTCTACTGTAACAATATTACTGACTTGATTGAATTACTTGTTCTGAAGTATTACGCTATGGAATGGAGAATTTTCATTGACTCATCTAACAGAAGTATCAAGGCAGTTCTTCTGAATAACGTAAATAAGTTTTCATTGATTCCTGTTGGGCACTCAGTTGAAATTAAAAAATTCCACAAAAGCATGGAACGTCTGTTGTCTGCTCTGAACTACCGGGAACATAAATCTTGAAGTTGTTGGACGCATCCTTGGACTTCAAAGTGGTTACACAAAGTATCCATGCTTTCTGTGCTTATGGGATAGCCGTACTGATGACCAGCATTATGTCAGACAAGAGGGGCCATCAAGACAAGGGTTAAAACCGGGGTCACACAACGTTCTTTATCACCCTCTACCACCCTCTGGTTGAACCAAGCAAGATATTGCTTCCACCCCTCCACATCAAACTCAGTCTCATGAAGAACTTTGTAAAGGCATTGGACAGGGAAGGTCTGTACCTCCATCAGAAGTTTCAACAAAAAAACATGGAGAAACTAAAGGCACGTATATTTGACGGTCCTCAAATAAGGGAACTCATCAAGGATGCTAGTTTTGATGATACACTGAATCCTGCTGAACTCTCTGCCTGGTTGTCCCTTGAGTCAGTCATTGCAAACTTCCTTGGCAACCACAGAAGATCCCAGTATCAGAAAGTTGATGAGTTAATGGAGAATTTCCGCCAACTTGGGTGTGCACATGTCAGTGAAAATGCACTTCCTCCAGTCTCATCTGTACTATTTTCCAGGGAATTGTGGAGACTTCAGTGAAGAACAGGATGAGCGCTTTCACCAAGATATCAGTATTATGGAGGAACGCTATCAAAGCCAATTGAATCTCAACTTTCTGCAGACTGCTGTAGTGCTGGTGCCTGAAGAGGGATGTGGCGTCTGCTCAGCACAAACTGAAGTCGCTGAAGAGACCATTCATCCATGTGTAGCTTCCTTAGTTTATTATACTCTTCTTGCTATCTATTCAAAATAATTTGTAAGCCTTCTGTGAAAAAATTAGTCTAATATTTTCAATATTGTATTTCATTCACCTACAAGATCAGAATTTAGGATATTTTTAATGTGCTAATATTTCATTAACTTGATCTGATTGAGTAAATTGAGCATGATTTTTGGATTCAGTGCAAAAAGCTGGCCTAAAATCATTTAATTAAGGACGTCCCTAGAAAGATATATGCCTTAGCAATTCTGAATGGTAGAATGTCCCCGATTATTACCTGTATAGCAGTAATGTTTTAGTGACCAACTGCCCAACCCCTCACAATCCTGGATCATTTTTTGAGCTCATCCATACCGTTGTCATACCCAGGCATGAGAAGGTAGTAAGTGGTGGTGTTTTTTTTTTCTTTAATGCTTGGTTTTCATTTGTTATGGCCTCTTAATTTACTGGTACACTTCAGTGAATATTTAATAGTGCTGTATTGCACATGTGATAAGGGAACTTGGACATTATTTACCATTGAACTTCATCTCTAGAAAATCACTCTAATAAACTTTTGCTAAGGCTGAGCAAGTTATTCTGATAGTAAGATTCTCATGACAGAACCAATTAAAAAAGTATTATTGTCAAAGAGTCTTTTACTAAAAAAGTTAGTAATGTTTTATTTAGTTGTTGTGAGAATCGCGTTATGATTAGATTACGTAGCGAGTGTTTTCAAGTACTATTTTTAAAGGCAGATGGAGAGATGTGTGTGTTCAGGTCAGGTAAAAGGTATCTGAGTTAGACAAACACTTATAATCTTCTTAGTGGCAGAGCAATTTTAGTTACTGTCCTAGGGGACATTAACACACACACACACACACACACACACACACACACATATATATATATATATATATATATATATATATATATATATATATATATATATATATATATATATATACAGGGTGTTTCGAAATTAGAGCCACCTCCTCTACACCATAAAAATAAAATTGATATGGACAAAATCAAAAGTAATTCAGAACAGGTATTTATGTAAGTTTCTCTCTGAGTATTTGATATTTTGTGTGGCCTCCATCTGCCTGTGCCACAGCTTGCGTTCTTGAGGGGTATGATTTCAGCAAATTGCAAAAAAGCTGAGACTCAAACTCCATTTCCCTGAGCACTTCGGTCACCTCTCTTCGCAGGTCGTCGAGGCTTGGTATACCATCATAGTTCACCGTGCACTCTTCAACACGATCCTTTAAGATAGTACCAATGTTTTCACACACATTAATGTCAGGGGAGCTACTTGGAAATTCACTTGATGAGAAGAAATCAATACCACTGTTTCAAAGCAGCTCTTGTGTCTGAAGAACCTTGAAACATTGTGCCTTATCATGCAAAAATGTGACTTTTTCAACAGAAAACACATTTTCAGGATCTTTGAGGAAAGGAAATACTCCACCAGTAAAGACAGTTTCTCTGAAGTATTCGCCATTCCATGACTGTCCATTTTCCTTGATGATTCATATTAACTGTTTGGCTATGAAACAGAGAAAAATTCCCAAACATTCAGGAAATTTCTCAACTTGGTGATAGTGCATGTCATGGCTGAAATCATCCAACTTGCAGCCCAAATGATGTCAATTTTATGATTTGGCTTCCTGACTGTGTAAATGAAGAATTCATCTGATGCGGCAACATGGAGAAAGCTTCATCCCAATCTTTAAGAAATGAACCACAAAACCATGCATGGTCTTCTCTGTTGCTGAATGATGTTGGGCTTGCTGATAACATGAAATGGCTTGATACCAGATTTTTTCAACTCACGATATACAGCACTATAACTTCTCTTCTTTCCCCTTTTTGTTTCTACTTCGAGCACCAATTTACGTAAAGACTTTGTTGGCCAACCCACTGTCTCAGCTATGATGTATTTTGACTCATGAGAAAGGACTTCAGGCCTTCCAAGATTCTCACTCTTTTCGCAATGACATTCATATGGATTTTGTTCCTGTTTCTTTTAACAAAGGATTCATCTCTTTTAATGAATTTAGCTATCCAGGAACGTGAAATGAAGGATGCGCCAGCATCCCTGGCCCCTCTGAAGGTTATAGCCCGTACTCGGTCAATCCATCTGATTTCCTCCAAGTCGTTAGCTATGGCTGTATCTAACTCCGTCACTCAGTCTGAAAATACAAGAAATGTAAAATGAAAAATAGCTTAATAGAAACTAAAGATAAGGTATTTAGATCGAATGCCATCCATTTTTATTACTATTATTATTACTATTATTCCAGAAATAGCTATTTTGGTGGGGGAGGCTGGTAATAGTTTAGCGCTCGCTTGAGATTTCCGGTTCAGCCACATCCCACAGCTTAAAGAGGGTGGTGTGAGAAGACCAGGATGCAGGGACTTCTGTGGCCTTCTGCCATAGCGGGTTGGAATTCTCGTTCCTTCTCCTTCTCTAGTCTCTTGGCTTCTTCCTTCTCTTTCCGGAATTCTCTTTCTGTCTCTCCCTCTCTTATTTCTGGAATTTTCTTTCTGCAGCCCTCTCTGCTCTCTCTATCTCCTTATCCATTCTGTTGGATACCAAGTCAGCAAATTCCTGGTTCTTCAGGCCCAGTATTCTCCAGCTTTGATGAGAGCCTAACGCTCCTCGAAAATAGCATTGTTAGCCATCTTGTAGGGGTGGAATGTTTGTGGTACTAGTCTGGGAGCTTATGTATGTAAATAGGCACTAGGTCTTAGGGTGGTAGTCTCTAAAGGACTTGGAATGGGGACCGAGAGGTCTGGAATGACAGGCACAAGGCCTTAGAATCTGCAAGCTCGTGGCTCTGGAGTAGGCAGACAATATGCCAGGAAATGACATCCCTAAGGGACTTAGAATGAATAACCACAAGGGCTTTGAAGTTGAATTCCACTAAACGTGGAATGAATCATCTCTAGGACATAAGGAATGATCACGAGGACAGAATTTACCCTCCTCGAAGGGGCAGACTTAATCATCGCTGAGACGTGGGATAAATGGTCACAAGGATTGTGAACTTGGATTCCAAATGTGGGAATCGATCGTTGGTAAGGCATGAAATGAACTGTCACAAATGGATTATAAAATTGAACTCCACAGAATGCGGGAAATGATTGCCACCAAGATGTAAAATGCACTGTCATGAAGACTGTAAAATGTGCGAATTATCATCACTAAGACGTAAATGAGCAGTCACGAGGACTGAAAATTTGGATTCTTTGGGGATGGTAATTGATCATTGCGAAGACGTAAAATAAGCTGTCATGAGAACTTAAAAATCTGGGACCCACCAAAAAGGAGAATCACTTATTGCTAGGATGTATAATGAGCAGTCACAATGATTGAAACTTGGACTCCACGAAACATGGAATTAATTGTCATTCGAACGTGGAGTAGGGAGTCCCAATACAAAGTGTGAAAATAAGTTTCATGAGGACATAAATTAATAATTTCAAGTCTAGTTCCTTGATATACATCAGTTTCAATACTAGCCTAACAGGATTCCTGCTTAGACTTCCACTTACCAGGCAATAGTTAGTATTAGTGCTGGTATGTTTACATTTGGTGCGATATGGGTAAGGGAAGGCGTCGACCTGGAAAGGTATAGGAATGAATGAGCCCATTGAGGCACAGGAATGAATGAATGGAAGTCCGTTTACTTGCTCGGGTAAATAATAATAAAGGTGAAAAGGAGTTCTTCCTAATGCAACGTGGTGGGCACTCGCCTAGCTAGAGGTAATCCATACATGAAGGAATAACGATAGAACATTTCTGCCTAGTTTTTCATTTTTTCCTAATGCTAACACGCAGTAGCAATAAAAAAAAGCTGAGGTGGTTATTAACACCTGTCTCTCTGGATGCTAAATTTTGCCATGCACATGGCCTAAGACTTCTATCTCTAGCTCTAAACTGGCAGTCAGAATTTTGTTTTATCCCTAACAAAAGAATACCTAGGATACTGAATACCTTATGTTCTGTGGTCGCTGGTTTTCTCTCTGTGTTTGTATGGGAACTTGTGCATACTCGGTTTTCAGATTTGTTTCTTCTTTTGACCAGCTTCAGTGAATTGCTAATTGCTGATAGTCCTGATTGCAAGGGAATT
>NC_061108.1:71309915-71359915 GCF_015104395.2 Macrobrachium nipponense
TAGTAAGAGAAAATGTAATGCCTTTATTTTTGCCCACATAAGTGCGAGTAAAATGAAGAACTTTGTGGCGTACATTGAAATTTCCTAGATAGGAAACCTCAGCATAATGCTGAGAAGACAGTGAAGATTCACTATAAGAAGTTAGATAGATGGAGACGGAAACATCTATGGAATTTAAATATTTGAGAAGAGAACAATATTAGAAATAAAATAAAATTCGAATCTTACTATAAAGAGGAGAGTCATGATTCTTCCATAACTGTGTTTAGGAGACAAAAAGACTGGAGGTTGAGACAGCGGTACTGAACAGGGATTAGACCAAGAGACTTCTCGAAATATGAGAGGTCATGTCATGGGATGATCCACCACTTCTTCCCGTTAATTTGACTTTTTCACCATCGTAAGAGTCCAAGTCCAACTCTTGAGATTGCATTCATCCCATGACACTGAGTATTTGTCCCACATTTGTAGGACTTCTTATCATAAAGTTCTTTAAGTATTATAGAAATAATTATATATTACGGGTGGAATATACACGTCTAGGCTCCTAATTATTAATACTAAGACGCATAATGAACTAAATATTAATTATTTCACGGATGCTTCTCTATGTGCTCAATAGGGAGCCTCTCTTTGACCTAATTTCAATTTTTTATAATTACAAAATATTCCTGAATTTCGAAGAAATGCTTAGCGTGACATACTTGTCAGATTTCGATTCCTCTATAGAGTATTAACAAAATGGAAAAATTTGAAAAATGCTTATAATCAAGCAAAATACTTGAGTGGTTTCACTTCACGACAACAGGAGCCTGTGCCGAAGATATTCAAAGGAGTTCCCGCAATCCAATGGGTTCTTCTGAAGAACAAAAAGGTCAACTTTGTATAGCCACTCGTTGTTTTGAGGCCTCTTTCCTTAATACTCCTAGCACCCAGTTCTTCGAGCAAAGCTCATGGTATGACACTTTGACAGATGCTGTGATAATTCAGTATTGCTGGTCTTGCACTCACTCAAAACCCATGGACGTTCTCGCATATAACACATAACACTAGGTCGCGTATTCCGCAGTGGCCGTTTATGTTGCTGGATTATAAACGAAGGTATGTTTTGAAGAACAGAAGGTGACCGCCACGAAGAGTTCGGCAGTAGATTTTCAAATTGGGTGGCGGAGTTCAGTCTTTCAACAGCTGTGCTGCTAGTATTGACTGATTGATTAATTAGTAATTGCTGGCGTCGCAACGACGAGGTTATTGACGCCATGTGCTGCTAGTAACAGACTGAGTGGTGACGTTACGTGATGGAAATATTACTTATTTCACTCACAGCAAGAACATTAAGCCTTACTGTTGTTATTACTCTGTCACAGTGAGGCAAGTGTAAATCTTAGTTAATCACGCGGTAACAGATTATTCTAAAAAGATAAAGTGCTTCTAATATATATATATATATATATATATATATATATATATATATATATATATATATATATTCTGCGTGTGTTATGTGATGAATTAAAAATTTCCCGTATTTTAACGTATATAATTATATGTTCAGTACATAAGTACATATATAATTGAAATCGCAGTTCTTATTTTCTTTAAGCTATGGATAACCTGCATATCAAGATGTTATAAAAATGAAAATTAAAAAAAATGCCTGTTTTATCAGATAATATGATGGTAATGGCGTCTTGGCTTCTACCAAACCCAAAAGGGACACCGTGAAGAGCTAATGGCTTTTTTAATACAAAAGAAACGTAAACCAAAGGATATTGGAGAGAAAAAGAGAGAGACTGGCTCCATCACTTATCAGGGCAAGGAATTCAGAGCAGACTTTTTTGCAAGTTTTTCAAACCTGACTGGATGATTCCCTAAACATTAACTTCTTGTTGCCACTAACCGTATGGAGATCACAAGAATGTGAGGGCGAATTTCAAGGCAACTAAGTTTTATCAAGCCGATGCTTAATCTTTGCGCATTGAGTCTGCATATATGTAAAATTGAACGAAATCATTCTTAATTAGTGATCACGCTAGTTTTTTGTTTTGCCAGAAATATAGGTATTATTCGTAAAGCCCTCTGTAGCAGCGGAGTTGAGAAACTTTGTAAAACTAAACTTTACAGATCTTTCCCTTCATTGAACTGAACTAACACTATTTTGTTTTCTGGATGTCTTCAGCCTCCCAGTATCTTTATCTTTAGGGCAATATTTCTCAAAGTGGTTCTTTTCGTCAGTAACGGTAGTTATGCATCTCTTAAGTACCGTCCGGAACAATATTTTAGGGTTACCTCTCAGAACCTTATATTTCAAAAAGGAACTTGAATCCTTTTAAGTGCCTGAACCCTTAGAATTAATCAGCGCTACTCATTTTGAAAAGTGTGCATCCTCATTCTGGCTATGTCATACAAGTGCCCCAGAAGTCTTTCATTTTGCTCAATGTAACAGTGATGGACGGTCTTCGTGACAGTGTTATTGAAGCTGTTGTTCTTAACTTCTAATGAAGGCTGCGTTACTGCTTCAAGTGTCGTGCAGTATTATCTCAATTACCATGCCTCAATGATGTTTATATATATATATATATATATATATATATATATATATATATATATATATATATAATATATATATATGTATACACACACACACACACACACACACATATATATATATATATATATATATATATATATATATATATATAATGATAATATTATCGTGGCATCAAAATGTTATAACGAATTACAGTGAATCTATTTATATCAAACATTCTTTTGTGTTCGTAATTTTTTTTTGTCGATGTTGAGTTTTTTCAACCTAAGAGCATTTGACATGCTGTAAGCCATTGCCTAATTTTCGCACCTGCCACAAATCCGTCTTCTACCCTTCCTTGTGTTTTATTACCTCTGAAGACAGACAACACGAAGGAATTCGTCCTTCCCCCTCCAGTGACCGCTCATCAGAAACCAACGTCGGGGGATAATTAATCCAGCATCCCTCTGGGGTCTTACCTTAGACATAATTACTCCCTAATTCACCTGTCTACGGGTGTCGAAGAACGGGCAGGGGCTAGTACCAGGGGTTGGGTAGGTTCCTTACCTTTTGTGTGTAGAGGTGTAGAGTAATTGTGGTTACGAGGGTCTAGGGGGTGTCTTGGTCATGCCTCGTGTCTGTCATCTTGTTGTCTCTCATTTTGACGCCTGGTTTTCGTCTCCCTACTTTTTTCTACCTTATCAATAGGTACTGTACATTTCGTTAGGTTTAAGGAGCTGTTATTTTTCGTAGAGATGTGCTTCATTAAATTCATAATATTTTGTTTGATCAGTTTTGTAAGTCATTTTTATATTTCCTACTATTGCGACTTTTTTCTTCGTTTCAGAATTGTAATGTAGTATTGTTTATCTTCTCCCTTAAAATGAACGAATTCCTGACATGTTTTTCGTAGTCAGGATGCAAGTTTATATCAACACTTAGTAGACACAAAATACCATCGGCTATAGTTCCGCTGTAAAGGAAATGATAATAAGAATAATAACGATGTTTTACGTTTTGCATTGCTGTATGTAGCTATATCTAATGACTACATACATTAGCATTATCATGGAGCCAGGCGATGGCATACCATCTTTCGTTTTAGACAATCACTTCTTTCGCTGGCCTTTGTGACATGCCATTGTCTCCTTTGTTAGTAAGAAGCAATAAAAGATGATAAAAAAAAGTAAATGAAATAGAAAGGTATATACGCTCAGTGCAAGGTTAAAGCTCATCAAATGGGTTATCTTCCATTTAATCATTCTGAATATACAAGGTCTTTTGTACAATGCACAGCTGTTAGTTCCGAGCTTCGTTTGACTGAATGTGGATACTGAGTGAAACCGGTCTCTCTCTCTCTCTCTCTCTCTCTCTCTCTCTCTCTCTCTCTCTCTAACAAACACACATTGGGAGATCAACCGTATCGATTATACAAAGTGTTACAAATTATATGCAAATGATTTACCATATTAGGAAAAAGGAGTATGGTAAAATTCAAAAAATATGAAACTTCTCTCTTACTTATTTATTGTTTGACAGTAAACATTTAAAATAAAAACCGTGCGTGTGTCATTTTAGAGTTATTCATTATTAATTAAGCAAGAATAACATAATATTAAGCAAGAATATCCGAAGTCCACACCTTCTGTGCATTATGAGTAAATTACACGAAGAGTTGATCTACGTAGGCTTCATTTGGCGCTAGAAATATTTATTTTGTCGAATATTTACAGCAAAGTTCGGATGAAGAGGAAAGGACAGAAAACATACAGGATGACCTCAATATTAGTGTTGTCCCCATAAAATAAAGACCCCGCTTATATGACGTAGGGTAAAGGGGGTGCAATACTTATAGACTGTATATGTGTGTTCCTGCTCAAAGCGTTGATGTTCATGTCCCTTTGTTATACATTTTTTTTTTCTTTTAATAAAACGAATAGACGTATGGTTTGGCGATCATTTCATTTTGCTATTTTTAGGACAATTACATGTCTTACCTGTTTGTTAGCTGAACAAATAAACGGAATGAGTATGACTGATTTTACCGTAACCTACTCTTCATGTTTAGAAGAGTTGATCTTCCTTTCAGTTGGTTTGTTTGCTCCCAAAAGGGGCGAGAGAACGGAGTAAGGCTCGTGCTTCTTTTCCTCGCTTTCCAAGCTCATATTAAGTGCCAGCCTTTGTGTGTGTGTTACTTTTAATTCCGAAAAAAGCATAAATATTGCAGGCTGTATTCACTACGATATTGCAGAGAGAGAGAGAGAGAGAAGAGAGAGAGATAGAGAGAGAATAAAAAGTGACGATTAAAGCAATATATCTCTCGTTCCGGATCAACGTAATTAAGAAAGGGGCTTTTAGAGATTGACCCACCGGGGCAAAAAACTGATGTCGTAAAATTGTTGGTTAAGTGGTTATTTCGATGAATCTTGTTGTGCATTTAGGAGTATTTTAAGGAACGAGCACATACCATTAGGAGTTAATTAAACATGCCGAATAGATAATGGACTCGTCATTATTTGAGAATTAATTGCTAAACAATCAGTTTCGGAGAGATGTTTTGGAGGAGACTGCTTCATGTCCTCCCTAACCCCCCCTCTCACTTAGTTGCTTTGCAGTTGATTTACTTTGGTGTTTGAGGCAAGTTTTTTCTGATTCTTCTCCAAACTTGAATGTCTTGGTTGATCGATTTTTTTTCCATCAGGTAACATCTGTTCCTTTAATTTTATTATGCTTTTTTAGGTTTTTGTAGAAGTTAAATTTCTAACAGCAAAAAGAGCTATCTTGCTCTGAATTGCTGCAGCTTATGCTGATAAATGATTTGAAGCTCTCTCTCTCTCTCTCTCTCTCTCTCGTCCTTCGCCTTTCCCCCCCCCTCCACCCCTCTCTCTCTCGTCACTCTCTCTCGTTTATCTCTCTCTCTCTCTCTCTCTCTCTCTCTCTCTCTCTTTTTGTTTTAAGATAATATATGTCAGCAAACGTTTGTCTAATAAATTATTTCTTAATTTGCATTTTTTAAATTACATAAACACTGAACTACCAAAAGTAAGTAAAAGCGATTAAGATTAATAAACAGAAACATTTTTCATCTTCTCCCTTCAATTGACGTGAAAATTAGTTAATAATCGGCCTTAATAATACCAAAGAAAACGAATGGATGAAAACCTCTTCTCTGCACATGAATTAACAGTGTACATAATTCATGGTGTCACAATGTAACTGTAACACCGCTGCAACATAATTGCACCCGCCACCTTTCTGGGAACGAACAACGGCAAATTCTTTATCATCAATATCAGCCAAATATGGGATGAAATTCGCCAGATATTTATAGATACATCAGTTCACTTCCAGATCACATGGAAGACCGTCGGGATATTTTTTTTCAAATCAAGGCCACAGTACGGGGGTTTAAGTTATTCTATATATATATATATATATATATATATATATATATATATATTATATATTATATACTATATATATAATGTGTGTGTAATTATACATGCATTTTCATGGCTTTACAATGCACCGACATTTACTTAATTTCAGAATTAGATGTTGCTTATAAAAATTTTATTTTTCCTGTGAATCAACCATTCAGCAACTTTCAGGAAATGCGTATACGCAATAAACTTCTGGATTATTCACAAGTTTAGTGCATCACAATGAACAGTTCCTAACATTATAGTCTCTAAGCTATTTCACCTTGGCATTTTCAGTTCTTGACAAGTGAATTAAAATTATAATTTTATGCTAATAGCCTCTCTCTCTCTCTCTCTCTCTCTCTCTCTCTCTCTCTCTCTCTCTCTCTCTCTTTATAAATATGCTTTCGCATGTATCGGGTTTCTAATGTAACTTGTGTTCAATTTATGAGTAAGAGTTTTGTTACTAAGTTTGAAATCACTAAACAGAAAAAAGATAAGTCTGTTTGCCAGCAGAGTTGTAGCCTGGAGCTGAAAGGTTCATCGTCACCGTTTGATCCTCGTTGTGATCTAGTTCCGTTTATTGTATATTCATTCCATTTCTGATGACTTGTTTGTACATTATTTCCTTGTTTGCAGTAAGACCTATTTTTTCGAACCCGAATGTTGGACTTAGTATAATCACTGAATGTTCTCAAGAAACTGTCCATGGTGTAATGAGTCTGTGAAGGCGTGGGACTGGTTATGTGACTATCAGTAACGTTGATAGAATGACTTGCAGTTGCAGTGAATGCAATTGTTGCTTCATGAAAAAGGTATATCAGGCCATGGATGAATTAAGTCTTTTTTATTCTATGAAAAGTTTTCTGTCAGATATTAAAATTTACTCTAATAATTTGCCGTTACGTGATCAGTTAAATTAGTTTTATATACATACACAAAATCGTATAATTATGTATTTTTTTTATATCAAGTCTTTTCCTCTGACAGGAAATAACTCTCGAGGGAAGACGAGAGAACGATTGATGTCACATTCATGTCTTTAGGACGCAGTCGTGGATTACCCTCTTTGCAAAACAGCTTCACATTATTAACCGCTTCAACTAAACAAAACCTTCTCACAGTTTTTTTTTTGTGAAGATGGAAAAAGAAACACAAAAATGACTGAGTAAAATACTATGTAAATACTTACAGGTAAACAAGTTACACTCAGTGATTTTTGTGGGTTTCTTTTTCCAATAACCACTTCATACGCAGAAGGTTCATCATCTCTTTGATTCCCACACACACACACACACACACACACACACACACACACACACACACACAAACACTGCGTTATTCCTCTTTATCTCGCAATGCTGATGACTCTCATTTTCAAAACACATCTATCCATCGCATTTTAGGTCTCCCACGTCTCGCCCTCCCAGTACTCTCAGTTGAACACTTTTCACCAGCCTCCTTTCCACAGGACCAAATCATCTCAAAATACTGATCCATCCTTTTAACGATTCAAATCTTTTTACAATTTCTGCGTATCTTCACATGTATCCTAAATCAGTGCAAAGGGAAGGGTTGTGAGCCCCTTTGTGTGAGGAAATGAATCTTGAATGGCAGATGATCCATTTTACATGAGGCCAACGGCATCCATGTCTTCCCTCCTGTCGAATGCTAAACTAATAATTGTGTTTGCTCAGTACCTAGAGAGGTTACCGCCAATAAATTGCAGAATCTGTGAGATAAACACTTCAAGTCTCTAGGGAGCAGAGCTATATATATATATATATATATATATATATATATATATATATATATATATCTATATATATATATATATTATATATGTGTGTGTGTGTGTGTGTGTGTGGTGTGTGTGTGTGTGTGTATTATATAACATATATAATATATATTATATATTATATATATAGTAGTAGAATGAAAGAGCTTTAATATATATATATATATATATATATATATATATATATATATATATATATATATATATATATATATATATATATATATATATATATATATATATATATATATATAGTGTGTATGTGTTGTGACTCTTATTGACAATGTGTTACAAACTCACTGATTTTCATTATTCGTTTTTTGTATCTTTTCAGGTAAGCATCAGGAACATTTATTACTTTCGAATATGAAAGGTAAGAACAACATTTTTATTAGAATGTACTAGAGTACTACTATTATACTCGTAATTCTTATTTTGCGTGTATGTGCACATCTATTTCTCGACCTTGGAACACATATTGACAGTGCGTTTTCAATGTGCTTGTAATTTATGAGTGCCCATCTGTAATGTTTTTGAGTTTATGTTCATTTCATATTGCCGACTAAAACTAATTTTCTATTCATCATAAAGCTTTTGCACGGAAAACATAACATCCGCATATCTCAAGAAATAAGATATGCGTATGTTCTTTAAGACGTTAAAGCAGAGGCAAAGGAACGAGGCACACTCGAATGCTCTCATTAATAAATAATAGACTAGGTGACCAGTGATGCAAAGAATCACTGAAGCACAGATATCTCTCTCTCTCTCTCTCTCTCTCTCTCTCTCTCTCTCTCTCTCTCTCTCTCTCTCTCTCCGTTCAAAAACTGGTTTTGCAGGAAGCAGACTTACCACCATCTATCTAGAGGGGGTGCAAGGTCGGGGCCTGGGTAGAGGTAAAGTGGTCGAGTACTTTATATGGAGATGCTCTTTTTGCTGTTGCTGTTCGGTGATGTTTTGTTGTTTTTATTCCTGCTCTGGGTGATTATTGATTTTTTCTGACCTACATTTTATTGTTACCTCCTTGACGTGATAGAGATGCTTGATACCAAGTCTTGATACTAAGACTGTGTTGCAGATATCTAATGTGTGATTAATAATCTTTGCTTTGTTATTTTTCATTTCTTTTTGCTTCTACAAAATCCTTCCTGGAGCACACCAGTACATGTCTCTCCAAAGATTCATGACAAATATAACTAGCTGTCAACGTTCATGAGTTTCCTCAAGTTTCTAATCTTAACACATCAATCCTCAGTATAACAACCATACTTCTGATATTATTATTATTATTATTATTATTATTATTATTATTATTATTATTATTATTATTATTATTATTATTATTATTATCTAATGTAAAATCTGCAGCTAAAATGCCCATCCGTAATCATCCTTCAGTTTTTTACATCGTAAACGAAGTATAGCAATTCGTTCTCTTGTACCGTAATGACATAACATTTACAACATATTGTTCTGCATAAGCCAGTGTTTTATATAACTATCCAAATAAGAAATAAGGAACAAAGATCTGACGTAAAAAAAAACACGATTTTGATATACAAGAATAAAACAACTCGAGAACAACTAATTTATTGTAATGCACAAAGCAATTTATTTTTGTGTGTAATTCATCAGACACCTTTAATGATTATAAGGCTCTCTTACCATTAGGCTGCTGTTTGAATTATTTGTGTGAAGTATTTTGCAGCAATTGCTTTTAAGTAACCAATATTAGAGCTAATGACACAAAGAAGGTGAAATTATTGAACATTTTATGATCCTAAACATTTAGAACTCTGAGTTATGGCTAAGCTAAAAACAAAGTCCTTAAATCCATTGTCGTTATCAAAAGAAATTAACTAGAACAATGAAGACAAATTGGTAAAGATAGATGGCATGATTAAAGAAAACGATCCAATAAAAAAGCGTAGGGACTTTAGACGTCTTTTTCCACTCCAGATTCTTGTATCCATTAGTGATTCAAGAACTTGGCTGCCTTAGGCCAATTTGTAACGTTATGTCAAATTGCTTCCGTATAGTTGATATTAAATTTCATATAGGCTACACAATTTTTTTTTTGCCGGCGTATGAGTCAACCAATCTCATTATATGACTATTTCCAAGGTTTGTGTCCTCTTTTAGAAATAGTTGTTTCCTCTCTTTTAGCTCCTTGTTTTGATGCCACGTAAATCCTAATTAATCAGTCTCTTGTATTCCAGAATTCTCTCTTGTTCTCTCCTATTCCCATTAGTCTCACTCTTCAAAACATGGATCAGTTTCTGTCTTTGATTCACCCGTCCTTTTTTATTTTTCCTCTTTTAAACTTGTTCTTCATAAGAAAATTGAGCTGCTCATCCGTTAGATCTGTGAATGAAATTCAGGTAATCATATTTTTCTGCTTGGTATCACCGAAACCCAATTTTTCATGAACCGTTTTCATTTAACAGTAACCGAATACATTCCATCGCAATTTCCTTCCGTTTGAAGTTAACTGAATCTTACTGATGGCGATAGATTGTGCTTGACACAGCTCAAATCCAAACCGTTAGATGCAGGTTTGCTCGAGACTGCAATAATGATATGAGCCTTCAAACATTATTCTTCTTGGTGGTTATTAGTGTTTCAGTTCTCGGGTTTCTCTTTTTACATTCACTTAACAGGCAATCAAATTCCAGAATGTTTCCAGTGTTATCATTACTGTCCCAACGGAATTTGGTGTTTCCGCCTCTTTATGCTATTAAGGGTACCAAACAGAAGTTGTGGTTCGGGGAAACAAGTATTCGTAAGTTTCCGTAATATATCATTTCCGGTTCATTTACATAAACCTTAGGGAAAATAAGCTGCCGATTAGTTTTATTGGTATTTTCTTAATATTTTAGATTTAAATAGAAGTTGCAATTTTCAGAATTGTGCTTAACAAAAATATTCACTCATAGGGACTGGATACGTGGTTTTATAGTATTCAATCTTACTGTGTTCTTACATAAGTTTAAATCTTTCCAGGGTCATTTTACTGACGGCGAAAGGTTTCGATTGGAAAATATTTTGCTGCCCGATTATCATACGGCCATAAAGGCGTGCATTATTGTGGTTGATCTTCGTCTTTTATGGACAGCTACTTCTGGATTTTAAAGTTGCTTCTTTTGCCGTCCTCCTATCTCCGGCACCACCTCCTTCCCCGCAAGAATTCGCCCAATTCACTCTTCTCTCTGAAGTGAATTGGCCGCTACTGACTGCTTGCATCCAATTGTTTTTGAATCGCTTCTCATCGAGTAGCCTTCTCGCTGATGCTGCGCTTTTTGCCGGGGAGTTACTAGTTCGGTAGGCCGGTCGGAGTGGGTAGAGAGGTTGTGGGTATTACAAGGGCGTCGGGGGGAAGGGAGGGGAGGGAAGGGGAGAAGCTGGTTCTATGAAGGCCAGTTTCAGCATATGAATCTAAGCGTCAGTCAGCCACCATGTCAGACCAATATGCAGATGAAATTCTACACCGACCTGTCCACTTTTTTCGCCTGTGATAGATCGTCAGATATCGGTCTGCATCGACGAAGGCGGTGCTATAGTAACGGCTTGCACAGCTTCTCGTGTTAGAAAACACTTTTCGGGGATGGTTTGAGCTGGGTACTGGAAGATCACATCTCTCTCTCTCTCTCTCTCTCTCTCTTAGCTTAATCATTGTCCTTACTGGAAGCAAAGTTGAGGTTCAGATATTTTTGGTATATTAATTTTATGAAAACATGAATTACCCTTGATGGCAAAATATTTTCGTAAATTCGAGGGTATCTATCGCCTGATGACGGATCACAGCTTAAAATGGGTAAAGGTATTCGACGTCGAAGGCCTTCATTCTGAGGCGCAAAGTTATTCACTACTGATTTGTCACTGAGTGTTGATAAATTAAGTGCTGGAGCTTCTTGCGGAGGTCAGTACAGTATCCAAACTGCTAATGTATATATATATATATACATATATATATATATATATATATATATATATATATATATATATATATATATATATGTAAGTATATATATATATGGGTGTGTGTGTAATTTAAACAAGCAGTATAAATAAATGCCAATGTGCAGATATACGAGTGTCTTGTAGTAAAAATCAGTGGGAAATTCTAGCTGTGAAACTCATTAATACGGGTGAATATATTCTCCCTCTTTTACCCATGTTTTGACTGTCATTGACCTGAAAATATGATAATATCGTGGTTTCAGGGTTTTAGGGTATGTTGTTGTGGTGATTTTTTTCTAAGAAGTTGAGAGAACTTCGATAAAACGGAATAGGCTTCAAAAAGGCAAAGCTAAGTTTCCGAGAGAGAGTGAGAGAGAGAGAGAGAGAGAGCATTTCTTAACGCTTTTTCTAGTGATAAGTCATTATTACATCACTGTATGAAGCATATCAATTTTTTATTTTCAACCTAATCATAAAGAGTCAGCCACAGCAGTTAAAAAATTAGGGTTTCTTTCTACAACTCTCTCTCGTTCGAGAGTAGCCCTTGATAACGTGAAGAAATATGGTGTTCTGCCTCCAATTAATCCAATGTGCCAGATCCCTTCACATGAGATGATAGTAATCTATGAGAAACTGGACCATCAAAGACATAATTTCGAACACTGTCCTCGCTTAGACTCATGGGTCTCTCGATGGGTGAGGGATGGCGGTGGGAGCGGGAGGTTGTGTTGTCTTGGTTAGTCAGTTAATCGAAGAAAATCCAGTTTTTTCTTCTTGTTTATAGATACAAAGGCGAGATAGAGAGTGTTGGAAGACTAATGACTCTGGATGTAGCGATGCGTGTACCTGACGCGAGTTTTACAGAATCTGGAGATGTTTTTGGTAGATTTACTTCAGCTATCGCCGTGTTTTCGAAGGGCTCCTATTCGTCATCATTATAATCACCATTAGATAGCTGCTTGTGACTGAATGATTTAATGAGCCGGAGAGGAAATTGAGTTGGTATTAAGGTATCATTCTCCCATTTTATAGTTGAGAATTTTCTGTTTTCTTCTGGACCCTGAAGACGAAATTGATATGAGGAAAGGCGACACCTAATTTATTTGAAAACTTGCGAACGTTTGTTATTATTATACATAGAAAATTACAAGTAAAGTTTTAATCGGTGTTATTTTATTGTTGAATTCGCCGCAATTTGCATTACTGAAGAAACCCAAGTGAGGAAAATAGAAATGATGGCGTTCTCAGCCATTCCCATTAATCTGAAATCAAACGGACCGCCTAAAAGAACTTAGGGTTTAATTATGAATACTACCAGGAAATTTTAACTAATGGGACTAGTTATGCTAAAAAATTCACAATATCGTGGCTAAATTGTTGCATATTAATAATCCACAGTTATTTCAATAAATTGTATTTTTGTATATTAAAAATCAACAATTATGTCGATAAATTGTATTATTGTACGTATATTTAAAATTCACAGTTATATCAATATGTTTGGAACCCTTAATCAGTGTTACTCCTCAGTGATGACGAGACTGAGGAGGAAACCGGTCAGATTTTTCCGACTATTTTTTCTTTTAGAAGTAATACAATTTACTGATATAACTATGGAATATTAACTATGGATTATTAATATACAGCAAGGGCTATTTATTCTACCATTAAAAATGGCTCTCCAATGATGAGTTCATTCATCACAAAGATATTTTCTTTACAGTTATCAAGATTAAGACAATGTTGTCATTGTACAACGTAAACAAAACCACCCATTCATTATATAGGTTTCAGCAACGGATATCTATTGCGATTTATTTATAGTATTATAGCTCAACTTTAGTACCTCAGTTATACATGAAGAATTACTGAGCAACTTTCAATTCCTCTATGCGTGTAGTAATACTCTCCTGAAAAAAGTTGTATGTGAAACTGCATTTACAACGGCGCCATCCCCTCTGAAAAGGAAACAGGTATATATATATATATATATATATATATATATATATATATATATATATATATATATACATATATATGTGTGTGTGTGTGTGCGCGCGCATGCACGAGAGAGAGAGAGAGAGAGAGAGAGAGAGAGAGAGAGAGAGCATTCCTTTAATAGGCTAATTTTGTCTCGTGTACTTTTGTGGAACTTGAAGTCCTTTATTTTCGAGTCACCATCCAACTACCTACTGGTACTACTCGACTATTTACTACCACCTCCAGATAGAGTATTCGTGTAGCGGTCGTATTTCTGTCGTTTTAGGGTCTGAAATATGTAAAGATGGCTTTCCATGATAATTGTAGCCGGTTCATAAGAAATTATTATGATTAGTGATAGAGGCACCTCTCCCCTGATTAGCCCCTGGGTAAGAGCTTCTCAACGACCGGGCTTTCTCTATGCTGTTATTTTGACCAGAAAGGAAAGGGCAGGTCCTGATATCGAGGATTTTCTTTGGTCACCTTGAATTTATAGGAAATTCTCGAATATAGTTGTGTGTAATGATTATATAACGCGAGTCATTATAATTTTTATATATATGCAACTGTTAAGAGCCGGTTGTTAGGTTAAAATTGGGTTGATATGCTTAAGCCCTCCCGTGAGTATATATTTCAACCTTTACTTCAAGTTCATTGTTTACTGGAAGAAATTATCTCTCTCTCTCTCTCTCTCTCTCTCTCTCTCTCTCTCTCCAGACTTTTCCCCTGCCTCTTTTAGAAACTATTTTACTGTTCTTGGTCAGTCCGTGGTCTTTTTAATTTTTACCGATATTGTAATTCATCGTTACGTCTTGATAAGTTACATATTTTTTTAAGTGGATCCCGTTCAGGGCTGCTTTTCAAAATGTATCAACCCAAGCTGAGTGTCTGTGAAAGGAAAACGCATGCATGTTAAAATAGTCTTGAATTCAATAAATAATAACAAAATGCGTATAGCGCTACACTTGCATTTTCATTTAGTGGTTAAATGTATATGGAGAGCCAGTCATGGTTTCGGGAGCTTCAACTCATCCATAGTGTTGAAAATAATTAGTCTCTAACCGTGGACAACTGCAGTAAAGAATCTGCATACACACACACACACACACACACACGTGTGTGTAGGTTTGTGTGATTGTATATAGATTTTTGCCATATATATTTCCATGGCTTTTAATGCTTACAAATATTTAACCACAAATATCGTTTGACATTGAATTCCCCATACCTGGGTAATTATAATTCGTAAGTGTCTCTGCGCCGCCAAGGACACGAACCAAGATCTTCAGTTTAGGAAGAACAACTTGACAATTATTTCCAAGGTACATAGATGCATACATACATCACATGCTTATTCACCTCACGGCTCAACTTCTTCAGTTGATTTACTGGAAACCTAGAATTCTGAGAAGGAAGATTTTGTTTGAAAGAATGCCTTCCTCAACGAGTCTCGAACCAGCCCCAAATCGCTACAAGTCACGGAAACTTGTAAAATCATTTCCTACTTTTATTGTCATTTCATATTCCGTCTAAAAACAATATTTTTTTTTACTCTTTTACGATGATAGAGGTAAATGTTAATTTAACCTTACAATATACCCATGAATGTGTAGACTCGTGTTTCATTTATACTTGTGTGTTTGTTTTTGCCGATGTATAATTATCCTTTCCTATATGCCGGTGTTTGAGGATTATCGCTGTGCTATGATTTCCTTGAATCGGAGATCAATCATGAAGTTTGCTACCAATAAGTTAATTGAATACAGTTGGAATCAGAATTATTCTTGCATGACCTCTTTAAGTTCCCAGACTCAACGTTGCTAATACGTGTCTTTGTGGGCGTCTGCGTTTTCCAAACAATTATGGTATTTGTGGAGATGCACAACCTGCCATGTTATGTGTTTTCCAGGCAAATTTCATAAGATCACTGTGATTTTAGCCCAGTGATCTTTGCCTTCTTATATAGACCAACAGCTAAATCAGCAAGTCAATAAATTAATCCCCGGCTGTTGAAACTGAATACTACGTTGCAGTCACATCAAGGAGAGCGCCAGTCTTCATGCGAAGTAAGGCTCCGCTCAAACACCTCCTCGGGGGATGCTCGTATGACAGTACCATTTATTTTTTCTACACTGTATTCTTCGATTCTCCCTCTCTATGGAATTGAAGATTTTCTTAGGCTGACGTGTGTGCAGATGCATGTCAAGTTTTTACCCTCTTCTATTAAACATACAAACGTTCTTGTTCTCAGTTTTAAGCCATAATTTACCTCTCATTTGTCTGAGCTCACAGGTTGTTGTTGTGAAGAGCTCTTCATACTGAGAGCTCCAGCACATTTCTTATAGGGGTGAGACTAAGTATTTCTTTGGTCTCTCCTTGCATAGCTTACCTTTGCTTCCAGTAGCGCCCATATGATTAAGAACATCTAACTTGCAATTTTGCACACACAAATATGAGAACCTTTTGCGTCTAATTATAATACATACAAAATATATATATATATATATATATATATATATATATATATATATATATATATATATATATATATATGTGTATTATAATTATAGGACACAGATATCTGCGTGAACCTACTGAAAATGAATAAATATGGCGGCAAGCACGATCGTGAAACGTGAATCTCCATGATGTAAAATGAATAAGAAATGAAAGCTTATAAATCAAGCATTCGTTGTGTGTATTATGGGCGTTATGAAAATAATACGATTTAAATAGGTTCAGGATTTTTCTTTTCACATATAACATCATTATTTTTTCTACAAGATAAAGCTTTATTCTCTGTATACTAGTTCACTATGTGTCATTACAGGTAGCACTTTACAATCATAATGTCCAAAGAAATATCCATTTTAGATCTTGGCTCTGGTTTTTATGAACTCGAAGAAGTCATATTAGTACTAGAAAATTTATAAGGAAATAGTGTATCTTGTTTTAATTTCAGTATTAACTTTCGGAATATATTTTCTTTAGTTATTATTGTGGCATCTTAATAGTTCTGTATTTTATGTTAATGGAATGTAATTTGTTTTAGACTTCAATTTAGAAAGTTGCTCTCTTGACGATTTCTTTTAGATATTCAAGCGTGCATAAAACACAAAGCCTCGTGGTTCATTATCTCCTATTTTTAATGTCGCATTTATATATATACTTATATATATATATATATATATATATATATATAATATATATATATATATATATATATATATATATATATATATATATATATATATATACATGTGTGTGTGTGGAGGGGGGAGAGAAATATAAAGTAAGAGATTAATCATTATGAGGCTTTTTGTATAATGTGAGTACAAATATCTTTATGGCAAAAAGTGTGCATGTGTTCGTGTGTGTGTGTGTGTGTGAGAGAGAGAGAGAGAGAGAGAGAGAGAGAGAGTGAGTTACAAAGTTTTTCATAAGAATTACTCTACTTGCATTCAATGTTTATAGTGCCTATTTCAACAATAATTGTGCCATTAAATTTTCAGCTTCTCTAGTTTTGAATGCCGGTAGCCAGTTTTATCATAAAGCACCAAATCTTCACTATGTAGAATGTTTTTCCAAGCATTGATTATGATTAAGTGTTAAATCGCCTTTTAAAAGGTTTTAAGGGGTTTTACTTTCTTTGGAGTTGTTGCGTAATACCAGTGTTTAGTTTATTTAAGTTACATAGTTTTGAATGAAATAGCAGACTACTCCGTCCCGTCATTTCTTAGCGTGATAGTAATATCCTACAAAGTTGTAATGCACCTCACGCAAGTTATTTATTCACCGCTTAGATGCTTTGTCAATTCGTATTAACGTTCAAAAGTTTTTGGAAATATATTTTCCATACGCAAATGAAGTTTGCATGACTCATAAAACTATTTGATAGTTGAATGCGTTTTTGCATATTACAAAACTTCATCCACCTCTGAATTTGAAAACTGATTGAAATTGGTCTGTTCTACTGGAAAAGTATTAATTTACATGAGAGTCTTTATGGTAATGATGATAAGTATGATACTAAAATTTTGCTCTAACATCGTCAAACTGTTGAAGTAACAACCTTTATTCGGCATGCGCGATTCATACTTGCGCTAAAGCCAAATTGTACGCATGTGCAAACAACCGCTTTCTTCAGAATCCGTGACCTCCCCGATCGAAAGTGATATTGTGTCGGTGAAGTAGATGGGAAAGGTTGAAGTCCTGAAGCCAAGTAATGAAGTCCTCAGCCAATGCTGTTGCCTGCTTCCCTTTCCTCTCAGCGTCGCCCCCTTGACGATGGATCACTCGGGATGGTTTGTTTTTCTTATTAGAGGTTGTTTGTTGAATGTCGAAATGAGGCTTCGATTTGGGCCTTGCTTGCGAAGAGACCGCTGAAACTCTAGGTCCAATTATCCTATTTATCTCGCCCATCTAATTATTCTTAATAATTGTAATCACAGAACGAAGGTCGTTGTTATCTGATGATCGTTAATCACCCTGCATTGCGTTCGATCGTTAATCACCTTCATATCGTAGCATCAACTCCCTCGTTGCTCTTCTTCCTCATGAATACTTAGTTACTAGGTTTATTGGGAGGCTTCGGTCGCTCTCATTTGTTAGGGGGTTGAGTAGTAGAGACGGCAGTCTGGAAGTAGTTCATAAGCCGGGAGACTAAAGGGCTCCACCTTTTTCTGCTTTATGAAAACATCATTTAAAAATATGCGGTTTTGTTTTCTGTTAATTAACACAGAAAAGTGTTTTTCTTTATTTTTATAATTGCAGGAATTGAAAGATTGTCATATATCTCTTTTAAGTTACCTGTGGAAATTTGCCTAGAATGTGTCGCGTTCGGTTGTGTTCGGTAAATTCAGCCAAATTTACAATGGTTAGCATCTTCCAGTGTTAACACCTATGTAAGCGTGCCATCTTGATTGTTTGACTTGCTTTCACACACACGCGCACACACACACACACATACACAAATAAATAGTATATCTTCATAGGCTCAGATAGATCTGTTGCTTTCGTGGGTATGGTTATAATTCCAAACTCAGTGCAAGTTATTTCTCATATTATTTTTTTTTTTCATTTCTCACATCCTTGACCCTGAATAATTTTTATAATCTCGAATAAAGAGCTTGGAAACTCAAAGGAAAATGCGAAGGTTGGAGAACTCATATGCCACATCGCCTCTGTCTACGAGCGGCCACGTCCTCCTACGTTTCCACAACAGCTTTCAGATTGCCCCAAAAATGCTCAGAGGGTATGTGCACCAAGTTCAAGAAACTTCCACCCATTCAACGATTTACTTATAATGAATTTTTTGAAAATAAAAGTAGCAGTTCTGCTGAAATCCTAAAAATGATTATTTTTAGTGTCACAATTGTCTCAGTAATTCTGGCTAATCATAATATTCTGTATATTTTTTATTATTAGAGCTTTTATTCTTGAAAATGAAATTATTATTATTATTATTATTATTATAATTATTATTATGTTGTTGTTGTTGTTGTTGTTGTGTTGTGTTGTTGTTGATTACAATGTATGTTGAAAATTAAATGACGTGACAGTAATCAGTTTGATTGACCTTCATATAAACATACGTTCCCGCCGATCTTGGTTGATCCGGTCGAGTGGCATTCGAACCCTAGGCGTTCGGATTAACGAGGGCTGGACCATCGTAAGGACGTCGCAAGTTATCACCGGCCGGTCGTTACATATAATGACGCGTAAAGACTGTGCTGCCAGACCAGAGCTAGCAATTAATTGTACGCTAAATATAAACTATGCGAAGGTCTAACGAGCTCTTTTCTGCAGTTATCCCGTCGCTAGGGTAAACTCCACTCGAGAAAGAGCTCTGTCTCGTAAGGGCCATAATTTGTACTTGATCCCATGGGAAGGTGGGCCTTAGGAGGCTCAGTGGGGGTCTCGAGGTGGCTAAGGGTGCTAACCTCGGCCGCTGGAGGATTCCAGGATAGGATCTTGAACCAACGCGAGAGTTGTAATTGATGTCAAGATGCCCAGGCTGATTCCTCTTTGATTTATGTAAACTGCGAAAGCACATGGGTGTAATGATCTCCCACGTTTAAGGGCTCAGGTGTTGGGCGTGTGATGGAAACTGCTGATAATAAGGGGGAAGGCTTCACTTCTTCAGCCCTTGGACACGAGTCGGACCTCACTGCCGCGACCTGTTGAAGGGTCGGCCACGGAGTCAAGACTTTGCTAGATCGAGGGGGAAGAATTGCTGTACAGAGAGAGAGAGAGAGAGAGAGAGAGACATTTGTTTTTCTGAAGGTGTTAATGAGACACTTCTCGTAGGTTGAGTATATCATTTGTCAGCGCCTTATAGAAGTACAGAGCTACTGGAACCTATATTCAAAAGTAGTGATAGAAGTTACGTTTGGAATATTTTTGTATTTACATACGAATGTTATTAGGAACAGTGTTTACAGAAATGATTTACATAAAGGAAACTGGATTTTGTTTCACTAAGCATTTTTCGTCATTCTTGTAATTTCGCGCAATGTTGGACCTATTGACCAGTGATGATCTCCTAAGAAAAAAGAAGGAAAGGGAGATAAAAATACATTTGTGTGGATTTCAATAAAACAGACCGAGGTCTTTAGAACCATAAATAAAAGAGCCAACGAGATGAAAACCGTGAAGTGTTCAGTTTTCTGAAAGATGAAATCTGACAATAATAGGGCGGGATGTGGGATTACTGCAAAGAGAGGGAGACAAAATCAAAAGCGCGGGATCATGGGTTTAAACAACCCTTAATATAGCGTTGAAGTTATAGTCTGTAATTCGCTTTTAGATACCTGGTAAGTTATGGGCCGCAGAGGATACGGACTTCGGAAGGGTTGTGAAGACGGAAACAAAAACAAAGGCGGTTAGTTTTATCACCCCTGTTTTCCTTATTAATCAATTCCTAATTCAACTTGAATGTTCAACTTGAGTGTATAACTTAAATCAGGGTTGTGAATCCAATGTAGGAATGTAAAATGTAACTTCAGAAAGTCACTTTCAAGCTTAAATGAATTACGATAAGCCAGCGTTGGATTCCAGGTAGCACTTCAGTAGCGCTGCAGGGCTGCAGCATAAGATATGATGACTCCATTGTTTAGATTATCTTGGAATACAAATCACGTAGCTCAGAGGAAAGTTTGGATGAACCTTAGGAACTATAATTCGTGTAATGGGCCGTACGTAGTTGATGGCCATTGGCAATAAGTTCTGGAACAGTCTGTAGAGTAATTTCTGAGAATTGGTAGTTTCGTAGCAAACTCTCTTCCTATGAAGTTGCAACGCAAATTTTTCAGTACCTAGCCTTTATCCCGGATTCCTCTTTTCTTCCACTGTTGTTGTATATGAAGTGCATATTATAATCTTGGATGCAACAACCACCAAAATATTAAATAATCAAGTTTTTTTTCAAATTACAATTTAACGATTCGGTAATTCTTCAGAAGCAGTCCGCACTGGATATTACAATAAATAATCACCTACATGGAAAGAGCATGTGAAAAGCAATATAAAAAGCATAGTCATTATATGAGAGATTGAACGGGGTGGAATTAAATGAGCTTGATAAGTTTTTACCTCGAATTTTTCCTATGTCGGGAGGGGTGTTTCCTCTACGGTAATCTTTACTTTTAATGAGCCCTCTAACTTATTTTCTTACGCAAAACAACCAGAAAGGAGTGCTTTGCAGCAATAATAATAATTGGGAGCACCTACTGATTCGCGGGCCCACTCGACCGCCGACCCCCCGAAATCGGCGGAAGAACACCAAAGCCAATATGGCGGCGATACCAAAACAACAACAAACAAAGTAAGGAGCGACTACATATCGGCGACCATCGATTTATGTGTGCTGTCAGTAAGGCCGTAGCGGAACGGCGCTTCGCGCCTTATCCGCAAATTTAAAGATTCTTGGCAAGCACGGCATGTACGGCAAGAGGTAATGTTGCGCTGCGCGCGCTACCACAGGGTTTACAGTAAGGCTACTTACCGTGGCAGATAGATTTGGGTGTCGCATCGCTTACGCCGACGTCCTTTCGTCACTACAGAGCGATCACACCCAAAGGCGTTCCTGTTGTAGTCGATCCGACAAATAGCTCCACAACACTCGCAGTTTTTTTGGCTGAAGATTTAAATTATGTCTCTGAGCATATTCAATCACAACTTCTTTACCACCACCACTAGACAAATAATGATAAAATTCACCGTAACCCACATTGCACTGCAAACAATCGGTAGGAAATCGAAGGTCTCTGTCAAAATTAATGCCAGAAGGGCCAGCCACTACCTCTGCCATAGCTACAGGAAGACAAAATGCCAGTTTTTGCTTCATTTTTCGAGTTTTCAGTCAAACAAGGATACCAGTGGACACTGGACAGCTAACTTTATTACTCCGCTGAAATGCTAGTGAAACTTAGTTTTCGACTAAAGTCGTTCGTAATTGGTTATGAACCCATGACGTCATAACGATGTCACACCTCTCAGCCAATAATGAGTAACTGGAACTGCTTTTGTTTGCGTAAGAAAGTAAGTTAGAGGGCTCATTAAAAGTAAACATTACCGAAGAGGAAACACCTCTCCCGACTTAGGAAAAATTCGAGGTAAAAACTTATCAAGCTCATTTAATTCCACCCCGTTCAATCTCTCATATAATGACTATACTTTTTATATTGCTTTTCACATGCTCTTTCCATGTAGGTGATTATTTATTTTAATATCCAGTGCGGATTGCTTCTGAAGAATTACCCAACGATTCTGTTACTCAGTATAATAATGCTTTCAGTTTCTGGTATATAATAGTTCTTACTTTGGGATTCAGCGACATTGAAACTAAGACGTTTTGAGAAATAATTATCTCTCTCGATGTCTTGATTTAACGATTTTCCACTTTTCTTCTTTATCCCACGAATATCGATTATGATGACACTTCCTTTTATCCCTTCCTCAGCTGAGCTGCAGAATATTATTTTTATAAATCATTTATTCGTTAAATGTAGAATTATTCTATCCAATGCTGTCAGACGTGTGGAATAAACGATATATTTCTAGCACTGATGTCAGCTGGTGGAAGGGCAATTGATATGAGTGTAGAAAAATAGCCAAGAAAGTTTATGGGAAGATGTCTGAGACTGAACACTTCCTGGAATTACACCATAAAACCTAAACCATTTTCTACATCGCTTCCAAGATGTAGAAGAGAAAATGTCCTTTAGAAAGGAAACGTCATGATGCTCTGAAGCACCCTCATATATACAAGCACATGAGTATGCATTTTTTTAGAAGTATGTAGTGTTTAATCTTTTAGAGGCACGTGATGTAGATATTATACAACCTAGTGGCATGCAAATGAAATTTTGTTAACGCACTCATATTACAAAGTCTTTTAGCTATTGTTATATTATTTTGAAAAAACAAAAATAGGGTAAAAAAATTGCTCCTCGAAACTTGTGAACTTAGCCTGCTTATGTCATTATTTAGAAGAGTTTCAGTATCATACGTGAGAGTAATAAATGTATTATTAAAAAGTAAGAGGTGTGTTGCAAATTATATGTATAATCGTAGTTTATAGACAAATTTTTGAGAAAGTTAAGAAAGCAGAATTCTTAAAAAAAAAAAATAAAAAGTCAACATTAGCATTAGTTTGTAATCAGTTGAATGTATCCTTATTTTTACGAATAAACAACCATTTCCGATCCTGAAACCAACTGGCACAAAGGTTGAGCTTATAAGTTTCCTAGTTCCTCGCTGGACGAGTGGTTTTTGCGCTCGGCTGCCAATTCGGTGGTCCGGAGTTCGAATCCTGGCTCGGCCAACGCGGAATCAGATGAATTCATTTCTGGTGATAGAAATTCATTTCTCGATATAATGTGGTTCGGATCCCACAATAAGCTGTAGGTCCCGTTGCTAGGTAACCAATTGGTTCCTATCTACGTAAAAAATATATAATACTTCGGGCAGCCCTATTAGAGTTGTTAATCAGCTCAGTGGTCTGGTTAAACAAAGATGTACTTAACTTATAAGTTGCCTTTTGAACTACAGTGAAATATTGTAGTATTAAATGCAATACGATAATCGCATCTATCGACTTGATTTTGAATCTTTCCTTGAGTTATTCTGGGTCTTGGAACCACAACCAAGTGTCCACGACTCTAAACCATATTCAGATTTTCTCGGTCTCAAAAGATACTCAAGAAATCGTAAGGAAGTAAATGTTTTATGAAGCATCACAAGTGAGGAAATTCAGTCCTAACTCTATTTTTACCTATTTATTTGTTCTTTTTGTCTCTAGCCCCAGCGTTCCTTCTCGCCTTCGAAAGTCTATAGTGAACATTAAAGTGCATGATGGAGAGTTTTGCAGGAATCATTGAAAGCACTCATAATCATACTTGGAATGGGCGTTGAGATTCATAGCCGAGTTTTTTTCAGCAATGTTCTCATAAATTACATTGCTTATTTGATAGAGGTAATTATTTAAAAGTAATTAAGGTATTCTGTAAACCGTTTTAGTGGAGAACATCCAGTACACGAAAAACAAAATATTTAGCTAATTTTCTTGGCTCAAATATTAATGTGTTGAGATTTTTTCAGTTTTCAGACACATACCAACACACACAAACACACACACAACTTATATATATATATATATATATATATATATATATATATATATATAGCATGCTTGTGTTTGTGAATGTGTACTAATCGCGTTCTTGTCGAGTCTGCACTTGGGTAAGGTGTATGCGTATGTATTCTGTCATTAACTTTTAGATATTTTACTTTTCCATTTTCCTCGATATTTCTTCCAGGTAAGAACTACTTTCCAGTGGCAGCTATTTTGCTTTCCATATTAGTGGATTTGATTTGAAGCAAGCTTTTTTAGAGGTCACAAATTTCAGAGGAATGATGTCAGGCATTATTTCTAACAGACACGTTATTTCGTTCTTGGTCATTAGAATTCTTTTCGTGTATGTGCAGTGTTGGTCACTGTTAGTCACTGAACCTTTAAAATGTAGGAATAATGTTGCATAAATAAAAGTATATAGAAACGCAGGCTTTTTTCTAGTCATTACAACTTTTTAGTGGTATAAGTGTGGATTCTTTCTCTCTCTCCCTTCGTGGTCCACTGAACCATTACTAAATAGACTCACCACTGCCACACTATTTAGCTAATATGAAACGCTGTGGTCCCCTATGACTAACAGTCTCCACGCGACTCTCGCTTAATTTACAGTAAAAATGCATTACCGGACATATGAAGCCTCATTTGATAAAGGTTTTTTCATAACGCAAATGTTTCTATTAACATGCAAAACCAGCCCGTGTGTGCTGCATTAAGGTGTTTTTATATGCATCCTCATGTTTATGGGTTCCGGCAATGGGCGTGAACCGCCGGTTCTGTGCTCCGGCGTTGCGAACGTCTCCTGAGGTGTATGGCAGTCAAATATGGCATTGATTGCCATGTAAGTCTAATTTATTGATGACTCAGGTATAGATTTTGAGCAGCACTGTAGGGGAAAGGTCAGGGTGAGAGTTCTGTAGTATTTGAACATTACATTGAATGAAGAGTAAGTAAAATTATGACCTAAATATAGCAACAGGACATATTCAGAACGTTTGTATGTCTTACTCCAACGGTCTGAATGTTTTCACTGGAATTTCATAAATAAAAGAAATACCATTAGTGATATTCAAAACCCGTCATTGCAGCTTTCAGATTATCGAGAAATACAAATGAGAGCATCTGAAAACGAAAGGAGCTGCTGCTTGGAAACTGTGCCATGACTGGCAGAAATCTATCTCGATTAGAAAAGGGATTGTAAATTGAATATCGTAATAACATTTTAGTTTTCTATTGAGATGGCTTTTTGTCTGTCCGTCAGCCCTCAGATCTTAAAGATTACTGAGGCTAAAGGGCTGCAAATTGATTTGTTGATTATCCACCTCCCAATCACCAAGCATACCAAATTGCAGCCCTCTAGCCTCTGTGGTTTTTACTTTGTTTAAGGTCAAGTTGGCTGAAAGTTTCATGGACCGTGGCTGAGAGCTTCATGGACCGTGGCTGAGAGTTTCTTATAGCATGGTACGCTGTACAGAAAACTCGGTTGCTTCGGCGCTTTTTGTACTTTTTTATTGTTATTCCAGCTTCAGTTATCCTATCATATTTTATCGTTTCCTTCTACATTATTATTGGTGGTGTTCTTTGTTTTCTGCACTTGTGCTTATCGATTTCTGAGTGCATTCTTTGGGCGTCTCATGACTTCATTTTTTTAAACGTCATTTGTTCTCTCAAGAATCTCACAGGATAATCCTTTCATGATTAAATATTTGTTTGTTAACATTAGACACACACTTCAGGAGCGTAACGTTAAATCTGTATAGATTGGTGTCTCCTCGCCTCGCTGATCGATGATTGTTGAACACGTAAGTTTTGTCAACCATGGCGCTTAAATATTTCAAATGTGACACCATACTTTACATAACAACTGTTATAGTGAGCCGTTGGATGTCAATATGGGAGTCCCACCCAGGTTGTTGCGTTAGTGGCCTCCCGTTTTAGAGTTATTGTTTATCGACGGCGACATTGACAGTATTATCAGTAAAATTTATATTTATATGTTTGATAATCATTCGTTGTCCTTAGTCATGCTGCACAGTGGCCACTTTCGTTGGCTTATGAATTTAATGTTCAAGTTAAGTTAGAAGTGTCCTCTAATGAAACAGAAAAAGTGTTCGATATTTTTATCAACCACCTTCAACGTGCACAGTGGGAACTGACTGTCAATGTAGCCAATAATTCTTTTGTTTTATAAAGACCATTCTACATACACTGGACGTACAGATAATTGAAAGTCATTGAAACCCAAATGACGCGTACTACAATCTTTTATCTGTATATATTTCTGTCTGTGGCATTGTCGCTCTCTAAATACCAGACAGTTTTACTGAATATTTTATCTATTGTTTATGAATTGCGAAATAAAATTCCTGCAATCTCTGGGACGGGGAAAGTTTTAGAGTTCTTGATAAAGATTGATAGACATTTTTCTATGACTGAAAATTTTCTGGAGGGGAGGCAGGTCTTAGTACAGTCATCTGCTGTATAAGGTGCGGATAAGTGATCATGATGTAATCTTTTGATAGGATAATATTGCACTCGTTGAAGCTTTGATTTTAATTCATAGTCTTGCCTACGGAAATGGTTGGAGCAAGGCGCGCCCCGTCCTGGTTTTCATGGAATAGATAATGAAATAATATGAAGGGGAAGTTGTCAATCAGATATTTATGAAACTAATCAAAATATGCCCAAACATTCTACGTGACATTAGGAAATAAAATACGGAGTAGCCCTGTCAATCATTTTTGTCCTATAGGTTTGTTTACATGCTATGAGAGAATTGTGGTGTATTATGATTACAAGCGAAATGGATTACGGAAAAATGGCGGAAAAAATAGGGAAGGCGCTTCTATAATGGTCGCCATGGGTGTTGTCACGGCAATGGAATAGGTTAGGGCATAAAATGTGAGGGTTACAAAGGATATCATATTTTTCTCAGCTTCCTGTTGGGAGCCGTATATACTTGTATTTCCGATTTTGATTGGAGCTGTGTAATTTACTTTCATTCCGACGATTAGACCTGTATAATTCACTTTCACCACTCGATTATTAGACATAAGCCACCTATAGAAAGAACGCCGAACGGTAGCGGGGGTAATTTTGATGGACGGGGAAGAATGGAAGTTTGAAGTAGAGGATTTTTATGACCAACATAATGGGTAATGTTGGTGGAACATTTCCATTGTCAGTCCCGTATTGCATTACACTTGGATAATAATCGTCGACGTAATGATCGGGGTTCGTTTTCCTTGACGTATTCTGGATGGATATTTATGGCGCTCTTTTGTCATGTGCATGAAGCTTTCTTTTCATTTTTTTTTACGTCAAATGCTATGAAATATGTGAGTGGCCATTACTGGATGTTGGTACAAAGTATGAGAATTGTAGTGATTTTATACATTTTTATTTGCCTTTCCTTTAACTCGTAATGTTACTAGGTTCAAATTGTACTAATATTAATCAAATAATCAATAGTTCGTAAACAATAAAAATAAAAGTAATATTAATGCTTCTGGTCCACTTCCCGGAAAGGGAGAGTGAAGACTTCCATAATAAGAAAGATACATAAAAGTCTCATCTAGCGACTAGAATGGTACTTGTTTATTTTTAAATAAGAGAAAGAGGCATTGAGGAAACGTCGAAAGAAATAGAATAAATCAAGAAAAGGCTAATAACAAAGAGAAGCTGGGTCTACAAAGCAGTCCCTGTTTTTTATGTAGGTTCCGCCTAGTAATAGCAGCCTTTGGGATCGCCCGCGTTGAATTCGGGAGTTCAAGTTTAAGACGATCCTAAATAAATAGCTACGGAAAGGAATTAATTTGCATGTGAAAAGGCGGCGCATTTAAATAAACCTCGGCTATGCTTTAACTGAGGATGCTGACCATTTGCCGTCGTAGCTTGTGTAGATACCCGCGTAGGAGGCCACATTTGCCCCTCAAGTAGCTGCTTTTTCCTCGATTGTTCCAGCCTTGGATTCGCTTGTGTCCTTTCTTTGTTTCTTAGGGTAATTTTTTGTTCTTTTTCCTCTCAATCGTTTGCTCTTGTTATGTTATTGTTAGTATTATTATTATTAAAATATTGACACTGAATCATATAAAATAATACTCTATGTTATCATTAAGATTATTATTAGAATGATTTTTAAAAGTAGCTTAAAAGAAATGATTTTAGAATGCTTTTTAAAAGTAGCTTAAAAGAAGCAGCGCTGTTCCGTGTAAAATATTTGCTTTTCCCTAACGTTTACAACTATAGCAAAACTCATGGAAAATAACGGAAGGAAATATCTCCATATTATTTTGTAAGGCTTGCAGCTTTCAGATTCCTACATAGTGATCTGAATGAAAAAAATAACTAAGTGTTGAAAATTGAATAGGTCCTAACATTGTTAAGGTTATGAATTTCCAACAAATTTTCAAAGTATTGAATTTGGCTGTAAAATGGAAAATTATGATTTTGTAATGAACTTTTATCTTAGCTGGGAGAAAAAGGGCTCTTCAACTGAGTTCAGTACTATAACAGACGTATTTACGGAGTTTCTGGTGATGTTAGACGCTATTTATTTAGTAGGCATTAAAAAGAGCACAATATATATATATATATATATATATATATGTGTGTGTGTGTGTGTGTGCGCGTGTGTGTGCTACTGTGCGTCTATGTGTATGTATGTATTATATAGGAAGTTGACCTAAACCACGATGTCATTAAGAAACTTTCAATTTATTACAGGCAATGCACACTCACTAGTACATTGCTTCTTGTATATTACAAATAAGCTGAAACAGATCCACTCTCGCCATCAAGCGTGATTTAGGGGTTTCTCTTTCTATGTTAACTTAGTATATACAGAATCTGTAATAGCATAATCAAATTTCCTCTATAAACCTCCTAGAATCTTTAGGGCTGAATACTCTTCAACCCAGTCTGCGCATGATTTTCGAATGAGGTTTAAAAGAGAAAATAACGATTATCAGCAATTCTTTTTATGGTCCGTGGCCTCTCCTTGGTTGGTCAGATCAGTTCCTCATCTGAAGCCCAGCGCCAAACAAAATGACCTTAATATGGATAAAATGGCTTCTTAGTTCTTTGTTCCTATTTGTTCTTTGCAAAAAAAATAATATATTATTTATTATTATTATTCGGATGTCGGTTTATATTCCGTGAGGTTGATAAAATCATTCTTTTTTCGTGGTTTGAAGATCCCCCGAAAAAAGTATTATTATTATTATTATTATTATTATTATTATTATTATTATTATTATTATTATTATTATTATTGTAAACTTCTTCTCTTCCATTTAGCTTTCTAGAATGCTCAAAAGTAAAGGCGAAAGATCTTTCATTTTTCTCGTGGCCATATACGCTTTATAAATACAAGTTTGTATGTGCAGTCACGTGTATGTGTCAAAAACTGTATCCTGCGGTGGGTATGCGCTTAGGTTGACCACACTTTAAATTGCGTCTCTTGGACAAATTTTAGTTTATCAACTGAATTTCCTTGATATTTGTATATGAATATTAAAAGGTAACTTTAAATAAGTTTAAAAACCTTTTTATAACAAAATAAACTTTTCAATGTATTTAAATGGATTAAATTAGGATATGCAAAGTAAATTAACGCTAAAAATATGAAACAAACCAAACATGTTGTCTCTTGCATTTTCGCGTCGTTCATCGTATTTAACATAACCGGTTACTGAATGAAAAAGCTAAATGACACTGAAGTACGATCATCATCATTATCTTACGCGTCATCCATAGATCAAATGATGAGCGTTGATATTAGCTAATTTAATGGTCTTTGTCTTGGCTGTAGGAGTTTAGGGGCCACTCGCGAAGAATATGGGTGATGGTTTGTGGGCCTTCTCCACATGGACAGTCTGCTCTTCGACTAATTCCCACTTAACAAGGTTGTCGCCAGTCTTGGCGATCTTAGCCATGGCCTTAGCCTGGGCGCGGTTTAGGGTGACCCATTCTTTCCTCGGTAGATCTTTGCCAAGGGGAAGACTCTCGCAAATGTCCGTGAGATCTTCAGTGGTGTTCTTGCGGTCTTTATTTCTCCAATTCGAGAGTCTGTAAGTCTGGATCGTGAGTCCACCAAGACCAGTTACTGTTGGGAAGCTGCGACGAGATCTCAGACGTCGATGCTCCTCTTGATGACCAAAATAGAGGGTGACGTGCGTCGGACATTTGCTGAACACAAGAGTTAAAATAGAAGTCAAAGATATTAGGATAACTGTATTTATATTCGATCGGCTGATATAGCCATGTAACCTGCATATGTTATGAAAAGTGTGGGAAAAAATCTAAATCCTTTCACTGCACTCCTGATACATTTTTACCTTTCCGGTATACACTATTCCCTGTACAAAATTGTACTCCCGAAAACATAGGTAGATGTTTTGATGTTTCATAAACGTGCTGTTGTGTTTGGTATTTGTGTTCTTATGGAGAGCGTTGAAGGAGGATAAAATTGTTATGCACTTCACCTGTAATGCATTAATAGCTTTACAATTATAATTAGGGTATTCGATGTTTTCTAACATAGACGATATGTTTAGGATAATTTTAGGTATGAAATGTGTTCAGCAGACAAGCGGCAGAAACTTGGTGCTTAGTTATAAAAACTTATCAAAATAATAAATACAGTCAAATATGATTATCAGTGAAACCAGTTTTAAGATGTTAAAATTAAGTACAGATGCAAAGCTTATTGAAGAAGAATTTAGTTTATTGTCTCCTGGCATTTGTCATTTACCGTTTACCACAGGGGTGCTCAACCTTTTTGATATTATTTACCTCTTGAAGTCTTTTAGTACTGGTCACGCACCTCTTACCTTCAGTGCAACAGCATCAGGAATGGTAAAAAGAAATGCATGGTTTTTTTCTTTTTTACTTAGCTTAAGTTTAGATTGTGTTATATATGTAGAGCAGACAAAATATTCAGTTGATGAGAGTATGTCAGTATGAGGTAGTGTTGATAGAAAATAATACTTCACAGGGAAGCACTATGTGACTGACTGCTAGCGTACAGTACATTTACTGACGCAGAACTATATCAGAACGTTTTCGATCAATGTGGCAGTGAACTAGTGCTGTTTGCAGCTAGTTGCAACTTGTAACTAGTAACAATGATAGGTAAGCTATATATATATAATATATATATATATATATATATATATATATATATATATATATATATATATATATATAGATTGGTTCTAGAGATAAATAACTAGTGGTCACTACTACATTTATTTTGATATATATATATATATATATATATATATATATATATATATATGTATATATATATATATATATATATATATATATATATATATATATATATATATATATATAAAGCCACTGCTACCTTCATATTTCAAGTGCTGAGCCCCAGATCATTAACTTCCACAACTTTAAGCGGTTCGCAAAGATACTCATAAGTCTTTTCAATGGCAAGTGACTCTCCCTCTTCACACTTCACCACTCATTCCGGCGCTTCCTGGATACTAAGATCACTTTTCTTCGTATACCGCTTCACTTCATCTATCCGAAACTTTCCAGGTTCCCCTCCTCCATTTTCCTTAGTTAGCTCCCGTAATTCTTTCCACATGAACTAACCATCTCCAAACACCATCTGTCATTTCACCTACACTAAACATTTGACTAATTCTGCGTGTCTCCTGGTTTTTACCCGTTTAGTTTTTCATACGCCACTTGCACTACGCAGACAATTTATCTCACCAGCTTCAGCCTTTTATTATTATGTGCATTCAACCTTGCTACGTTTCTATAATGAATTTGTTCAGCACTCCCTTCATGCATGTCCACGTTGCCTTCAGTAGACACCCCATATCTACTACTTCCAGTGCTTTTCTTACACTCTATGACTTACCATCACCTCATTCTTTTTTCCTAAATGCTTTTAAACATCAGTTTTCTCCTCTTTGCCACCATCTGTTCTGACATTTGTCACTTCATCTTCCTGCTTTCCATATCCCTCAGAAGCCTTATCCTTACATTTATTTTCTACTTTCTCTTCTTACGACCACATTCAAAGCATCACTGTCTGCAATTAGTACTGTATTTTCTGCTGGAATCAACCATTCCACTCAATTCTTTTACCATATTCGTATCCCACAGCTTGGCCCCTAAGTTTAATTCTTATTCTCTGACTTCTCATATCACTTCGCCCATAAACACATTGAACATCCGTAGAGACATTGCATACCCGTCTCAGATCCAATTATAAACCGAACCCGTCACTCTTCTGTCTGCATAATCAAACACACGCGGTGCTTCCATCATAAAGGCCTTAAAAAGCTATCAAGAACTTGCCGTCTGCACCATACAGCCTCATCTCTCTCTCTCTCTCTCTCTCTCTCTCTCTCTCATGTTTATATATATATATATATATATATATATATATATATATATATATATATATATATATATATATATATATATATATATGTGTAAATATTTGGGTGTCGGTGAACATTTATGCAATGGTCATATGTAATAAATTTTTTTCTAAATATGTATGTGGGCATGCACGCTTATACGTGCATGCATACTCTGCGTGGCCCGTGCGTGCCTGCGTGTGTGTCTTATAAATTTCATGGACGTTTAGCCGTCGTTTTTCTCGGCTTCATATCTTTTTCAAGGAGAGAAATCCGGTGACCACAACCAGCCAATCATTTTGATAATCATCTTTATTCACAGCATGGGAGAAAGAGAACAAAATTTTCGTGCAGTTCCGCGCCGTCTTTGCGTCATGAAATTTGTCTTAACGCCGAGATCTTACAAGGAAAATTACTCGGACGATTCGAGAACACCAAAGCTAATATGTACTTTACCGCGCGAAACCAGTCACAATAAAAAAAAGAACAGAAAGAAAAAGAAAAAGAGGAGGAAATGAAACATTCTTCTAACTGAGGCTCCGTATTTTACCTGCCTTGTATACTCAAGAAGTGGAGTTTTCTATCTCGGTCTTCGTCATTCTATAAAGCGTTTCGTCTGCGGGTACAGAAGATGACGACCATGAACACGCAATGAAGGACGACGAAGAAAACTGACTAGATCGAATTTTTCTTGAGGGATGACTTTTTCACGTCATCCTCATGCGGAGATTAGGATAAACTGGTGGGAATGATAGCAAGAAAACATTCCTGTCGCTTGTATAAACAAGGCCGTAAAATTTGAAGATGCCCAGTAAAAACAGAGGCTTAATGGTTTCAGTGTACAATCGTTAAATGGGGTTATAATAAGCGTATGAATTCTAAGGCAGTTTCTTATGATTTTAAGTCTTTTCCAATAATTTTTCCAATCTTCTTTCCTCCCTACCCATATCTGTGGCATAAAAGTTCCCTTTGCTATCTTTTTTTCTACTCTCCCTCACCCTCCTCGACCCTACTGGCCTCCCCTACATTCCCCTATGGCCGGCGCTGCCACCTGTCCGCGCCATCTGTCAGCACATGAGGCAGCGGCGTTCTGTGTTTCTCATTACTCACTTCATTGGGCGACCAGAAAATCATGTATAGATTTTTTCTTCCGCGTCCCTTTCATGACATTTTTGGTTAATTTTCTCCCTCTTATTACTTGTTGCTTCAACCGGCAGTTCTGCTGCAGTTTCGTAACTAATCCCCCCCACCCCCGCCTCAGGTGTCCCCCTCTCTATAAATTCCCCCTTTCCCTCTCCCCAATTACTTTCTTTCATGTTTTGCTCACAGGTTATTTTTGTCAATCTGAGTGTTTGTCGTCGCCGAAGCGCTTTGTTTATTAAAGTACCTTTTTTCCCAAAGTTTTAGTATCCTTATATTTTTATTGGCAGAAGGTGTTGCTGACGGTATACTTGTATCGTAAATAAGGCCATACTGATATGTCTTTCTTCAGTAGCCACACTAAGATATGAACTGTGAATTCTCTGATGATGGTGTTCATTAATGAAATTGTAAGATGTTTTCTATTTGTTCGGCAGATTAGATTTAAAATAAACCGCTTTCACTTTCTTTGTAGTGTTCATAAAATAATTTAAAAAAAAAGAAATGTATTTATTTTGTTAAAAGTCTTAGTTGATATCTTTATTAATATTCAAAGATAAGCATTATTATTATTATTATTATTATTATTATTATTATTATTATTATTATTATTGTTATTGTTATTATTATTATTATTATTATTATTATTATTATTATTATTATTATTATTATTATTACAAATACAAATTGTGACATTGTATCTCCTGACACAGTGAGAAATTACTTTATTTGTTGTGTATTGCTATTACAATCGTAACAGTTGTTTCCTTGTTGTTTAGTATCACCCTGGCCGAACCACTTTAAAGCCCGTCCACACGGTCCAGCTTTGCTCGACAACTCTGTTCGATGTGACGTCAGAATTGGAGAAACAGCACATAAGTTCTGACTTTTCCCGCTACTGACGTCACATCGAACAAAGTTTGTCGGGCAACGCTCGACCGTGTGGACGGGGCTTTACGAATCGGTTAAATGCCTGTGTGTATCTACTTGTTATTGCATAATAAAGGCATCATGTAGCGGGTCGTTTCTCTTCTCCTGGATTTATCTATATTATTTTATAAGAAGATTCCTTTTATTTTCAAACTTCGATCGATCTGGAATAGTTTGAATAGTTTAGAAGATAAAGCTCCGAAAATTAACAACGCTATGTAAACGAAAGTTCCAAATTGCCTTCGATGTCACTACAGAGCCCTAGCCGTACCCTTCCCCCTTCCCCACGAAAGGGGGGGAGGGGGGAAGCAAAAGCACTCTGGCCAAGCAAAAAAACCATGAAAGGGATTGATTTCTGATTTTTTTTCCCAAAGACTCGAGTTTCGTTTAGTGCGTCCAAGTGCAGAGATTTACCTCTAATCAGGAATTTCTTTATTGTGAATAATTTAAGGGTTACAGGTAGCAATTCTGCCGAAAGCTTTCTAACCCTATTTAATTTGATCTGAAGACTAATTATTGCTGTCTGTAGCCTTTTTTAACATTCGCGTAACATTCTTTCATCCATTTGAGGCCTCACTGAAAGTTCATATACCTCAAGATTATAACAGTCAGAATCATCATATATATCTCATAAGCACATGAGTCACTAGATGGTGAAAAAATCCACACCAATGGAAATGTTAATAAATATATTTAAAAGTATATCAACATATTCAGATATATAGTTATGTCTGGAATGATTGCACTTCTGATACAGCTTATTGTGAAATTTGAAAGCAGTGTTATCAGTAACGAACTTGTAAATTCTCCAGCGTCTTTTTGTCCTCCTGCTTTCGTTCTCCCTCACTTCCATCCTTTTAAATACAAGACTCTGGTGTAACAATCGGGTAAAATACCATTCACTTTATGAAAACGATAGCTAAGGACATTGATTGCCTGCTCCCGCTGAAATCTACATTTATAAAGTGAATTTATCAATAATTTTTAAGAGTATATCTATTAATGGCGTAAAACCATAAGTTATTGCAATCTTGTTTTTGTAAATAGTCATTTGTTTCCTGAGAAAAATGAACACGAAAATAATACATCAGTACAGCAGTCTTTCTCGAATCAGTTAACCGTCCCCAGTTTGATAAAAAGGTTTGTCTTCTCCTCATCCACAGACAAACTTTTAAAAGGTTTATTTTGTTCATTTTGCTTCCCTTATTCTCTTTTCCTCTGTTTGAGTAGTAGTTTTTAATCGTTTCTCGTTCATTGTCATAAAAAAGCTAGTAGAGTAAGAACAAATCTATTAGAATTCAGAATTTATGAATGTAAAATCTTCGTGTTTGAAGATTCTTCTCAACAGCAGTGTCTCCTCCCTGGGAAGAGAATTTTCCTCGAGAAAAAACGTGAAGAAGATCCTCTCCCTCCCCATAATCTAACACCACTTAAGAAACTATACAAGAGAGAGGTGTTAAGGCGGAGGTCTCTTCCTGATCTCATTAATGAGACTTAATGAGATCCTATAAGTTTTCTCCGAAGGTTTAATGAAGTTACGAGAGATAAAGGTGATATATTGCCTTTGTTATAATTAAGTTGATCTCTGCTGAAACTAATGAACGGCGTCCTTATCGATGCATCAATATAGCGCATCAGGGCCCCTGATCATCTTCATTTTCCGTTGACACCTTTTTTTTCTTTTTTTTACATTAGGGAGGACTTCATATATTTTCTAAATCATGTTTGCCTTAGCTTCTACTTGATCTAAATTTATTAAATGGGATTTACATTAAACACTTCCTTTAGTTCCAGTTTTTCCCTCTTACTTAACTTTCATATTGAATTCCAAATACCTACGTAATTTTATGCGTCAGAAAAAGATGATTGTTATATTCTCATTGAAAGAAAGTATGAGGAAATGTACAATATTGATTCAGGAGATTACTTCATTGTGTTATATGTCAATACTAGTATATAGAGAAATGCACATGCAGTGTAGTGAGGTAGGTGAGGTGAAGTGATGTTGATTGAATATATCATCATACATTCACTGTCCAGCGCCATGGCAATTCCAGTTCCTTCCGTAAATCTTTCCTTCCCAGCGCAGAAAGGGAGAAAACCTCGATCCTTGTAATACAGTTTAGACTAGCTATCGCATTTTTCCCAAATCGTGACTGAAACCTCGGTACTTCTAGCAACTCATCATTGTTGCTTTAAAGGATATTTTTTAGGTCACTCAAACTTACCGTTTTCTTCCCTTGGCTTGTTCACCATTCCTTCATTTGAAAGTTATCGTTCAGACAGGTGATTTTTGTCTGCATATTGAAGACTGCGCCACTTCTGGTGAAAGTATGGGACCGAATGTTCATTCATGAAAACGTTGGCTGACCAGCATCCACACACTTGGCAGCACAATCATTTTAGCAGAAAGTGTGGAACTCTTCGGCATAAAAAAATATTTCAAGAGAGAGAGAATTTCTACTCATAGACAATAGATTGTCCCTTACAGTATGTTCAGAGATTGTTTCATAGTCTTGATATGGTGAAAATAATAAATTGTTTATTTACTCAGTTTCATAATTATTCCTTAAAGCAAGATAAAAACGATATAACGTTTTGCAGAAGAATTCCACTTGAGCATTATATTTACCTGAGCTTCCACCCAGTCGCATACCGGATCCGTAACTTGGTAGCCGCTGCTGTGATGCCAAATAAGGAGATGGGGCGGTATACAACCAGCCTTGGCATAAGATGTGGGTATTGTACTTCAGCACTTATTTATTGCTTGTACTTTTTCCCCGTTTTTTTTTTTTTTTTCGTCGGGTTTGCTGTTCTCTTGTTAATATATGTTATTTGAGTTTGTCTTCCAAACTTTGAGATTGATTTTTCTCAAGGTTAATGCTTTGTTGCGAGGGAGCCATTTCCAATGTAAAATTCACGTAGGGATCTGAGTTATGCGTGTGAATACTTTTTATCATGCTCATGTGCCTATGTATGTTTTTTTTTTTCATTGTGGACTAGGTTTATATATGTATTTATTATGTTCAGTCATTCTTATATTTATCATGATGATTTACTGAACGCCTCCTGTCATTACGAGTATCATATGAGTTCTGCACTAATTTCGCGCAAATGCTCGATCTAAGTTTATTTGTTTTGTATACGGTATATACTAGTATATTATCTTTATTGTTTGCGTTTTTTCAATGTACATTAGCGTTGCAGTTGTTTTAGATTTGCTCTGTGGTTCATCGTCTTTCTAGGTAGTATTCTATGAACATTTTCGTTTTTCAGAGTCTCATTATTTTCATCTTATTTTAGGAGGCCCTTTTTCTCTCCTGAATAGCATCCGTTGCTCTTAATTGAAGTTATCTTCATTATCCAAGATCTAAGTCACTTCTGCAGTTATTTTTGTAAAATACGGCCGGACTTCCTTATCAGCGCCATAACCTTCATGGCAGGAAATCCCTCGGATGCGTCAAATGTAAAAGGTCGATGGCTATAAAAGTGATATTATGAAATGCCTTTATGATCGTATTTATGGCTTTATCTGAATTAAATTGGCGGATGGTTCTTTGATTGATGGATACGACTTAAAGGTTAACGTAGCTTTTCTACACCTGCCACCCAGTGTTATTAATATTTATCTTTTATTTGGTATTTTTATAATAATGACATGGTCTAGGTTTTATCGAGGTTCACTCAAGTTTGATTTTGCGTTTTACCTTTCATTGATAACAGTCGATTCATTTTGTTCTTTCTCGTGGATTTCCCGCCTGTTACTCTTTCAAGATATTATCGAACTTTTTATGTCAAGGTTGATCATTGGTGATAAAATTTTATACAATGCTCTCCATTTAGGTTACATTATCTTGTAACATTTCCTCCAATAGTATAATGTGATTATGATAGGCGATCGAAAACTAAAGTGTTTTCGCAATGAGTATAACTGAAATATAGTCTCTTTTTTTACGTGTTTTGCCAGGCAAAGTAATTTATACTGTAGCATAAGCTTTGCTAGTATTTCTGTATCTGTAAGTATTTCTCTCCTCGAAATACTAGGCTTTTGCTAAATGTAGCATTGTTCCATGAGTCGAATTGATTACCGTTATTCAGAATATCAGGGTCTAACGGAGTGACAAGTTCCATCGGAAGTTGTTAAGTGATTATGGTCATCGCGTTTTAAATCCAAATGTGCCCCTTATTGTTTTTTTCACCAAGTCATGTTTGTCTTATTGTTCTTTAGTTTTCGTGGATCAAAGAATATATGTTTAACCGTCATCACTTCATTTATATTTTATGAAACATAACATTTAGTAGTTTCCAGGATGTCGTATTCAGTGTATTTACTGTTCATTTTATAGGTTATTATTATTGTTATATTATGTGTACATTTGAGAAAAAGGCTTTTAACTCATCACCACTGATTTTGTTTTATAGTTATGTGGAGAACAAGAGAATTCACCTAAAAGATATCGTGGTGTACACCGAAATAGCGTATGGTAACAGTTCTTTTTATGTGAATTAAGGGTGCCAGTTTCATTTTGTAATTTCCGTCGTAACACACCGTATCGCAACGATGGGAAATTAACAATGGCAATTTTATTAAGGAATACTGTTTGTGAAGTTGTTATCATAGCCATACACTCTGGTATTCACGTCCTGCTTTGTCTCCTACTGGAATATCTAATACCAGTATAAAGGTTTCAAAAGACTATCAGTGTAAAAACCTAATTTTTGGAGTTAATCACATGCATTGCCTTCTCTGTCTGACCAATCCAACAAACATGGAGTTTCTTTGCAATGTTAACCAGCAGCTTGGAATGTTTGTGGAGGCTATTATGCATATAACCAGTGTACTTTTATATGGTTAATGTGTACAGTTTAGTCCAAATCCTTAGCCTCTATGTAGTGGAAACCAGATATACAACTTGTTTGTAAGCTTAACTGGGCATATAACTCTATTCTGACTAAGCAGATGCAGAATCACCAATTCGTTTCAATAAGGAGCAAGCCGCTCTATAATTAAACAAAATATAAACATTCTTCATAGATTGAACCAAGTGCATATAGCCCTTGTTGTTTACACAGGATGTAGATTACCTCCTTTGAATTAATCACACTCATAACTAATTAAATTCCTAATGTTACTGTAGCTGTAATCATATGTAGGCTACAGTCTGTTTAGTTTTAATTGATGGTTAGATTTTTAAAGATGAATGAAATAATCACACTGCAGTTGCATTTAGATTTAGCCTCTCAACGAGTCGAAAGTGTGTGTTTCCCAGGTTGAAGCAGAGGAATAATTTCTTTTTAGTTTTAAATTAATACATTAGCCTCTTCATATGGTTAACGAAATATGGGTTGACTTTATGTTTTAACCAGTGTAGTTGCAGCCAGTTGTGAGTTGATGAGATTTTCATTATCTGTACTGCCTCTCATTATCGGTGATTTTAATAGTCTATGATCTTTCATTACGAATGGCCATATTCATATCCTTTCTAAAGGATAACTAAACGTACAGCCTATCTAAAGATTTAACTTAATGCATTTTACCTCCACTGAAATAAACAGGTACGTAGATTTTCTACAGATAGATTCGATGAGATAATGAGATACATATCCACTGAGTTAAATGATGAATACACTATGTAATATTGTGTGGATATGTATAGACATAAAGCTTATCCATAGAGTTAATTAAGTCTTTCTAGTTCGTTAGATATAGGAAATCTCATTGTAGTTAACCAAATCTAAAAGCTTAGAGATGTGATTTAGTTTCCAAAGCCTAAAGTAAATTCATAATGACCAACTATTTTCTGGAAGGTCATCATACCTTTCCGAGACATTCCGTCGAAAACGAGTCGGTGGCCCCATGAAAATGATGACATTTCATATTGTTACTGGAACAATCATTGTCACGGGAACATGAAACCCATCATGGAGAGTAACTCATACAATGAACCACACAGTCACTTAACCCTTTAATCACCATCCCAACGATCTTAATTACGTTTCAGGTAATGCGATTGCTCCTAGGCGGATGTGGAGGCAAGATAATTATGAGAATTTTTATAATGTCTGTATACCTGGGAATCGGTTGAAGAGTAAAGGAAATTTTGCTGCGACTGTGAACTTTAAGACTCTCCTTCTCGTTTTCGTAGAATATAGTTTAACATTAATACAAAATTATGAATATAATATATATATATATATATATATATATATATATATATATATATATGTGTGTGTGTGTGTGTGTGTGTGTGTGTGTGTGTACATATATACGAGGTTTGCGTGTATTTAATCTAGTATTAAGACATTTTCTATCTTTTGTTTAACATCAATAGTTCCTTGCCCAATATAATTGTAATATATATTATATTCTTTATTCTTTCTTGCTGAAAATTCGTTTGAGCTCACAAGCCGTGCACTACTGTACGTTTTTAGTGACAAAAAATGGGATTATAAGAGATGTTTGAACATACTCGTCCGAGGAATTTAGTTCTTAACACAAGGCAGAATTTGTCTCAATTTTATCCCATTCTCGACTGGCTGATCTTAGGCCTTTGGATTTAACAAAGCGGGAAGGTAATGGTTACCACCGGATACGGTGATTAAAATGAGCTGTTACTATCTTTAATATGTAATAGCCCGACACTTTTTCTGATAATTGTGTTAATGATCACTTGCACATTGGTTTAGTTCGATCTCCCTTAATCGTGTTAGGTTGTTGTCGGGGTTCCCTGATGTGATTTTCCTTACCTTAACATTGGATGAACAGTATTCTCGATACAGCTTGTAGTATTCTCTTTTTGTGGGATGTGGCATACTAGTTTATTCCCTGTGTAATTTCTCACTTCATCTTGCGACTGTTATTGAAAATGTAGAATTTCTTTTATTTTATTTATTTATCAAGTTATTTAGGCTATTATTTTTTTTTTATTTATTCAAATTATCATTAGAAAGAAGTCTGAATACCTAAGGTTCAGTGAAGGCTAGGGCTCTGAAATTAGTATGGAAGGGACAGGTTTGAACAGAAAAATTTAGGCATCTTGGTTCAACAGTAGCTGGTGATGGAAATTTGGATGAATAAATAACACATAGAGTGCAGGCTGGGTGGGAAAATTAGAGTAAGATTTCCTTGGAACGCACAATCAACATAAAGGTTAAGGGAAGAATATATAAGACAATAATGAGACCAGCATTGCCATATGCAGACGAAGCGTGTCCTGTAAAGAGACCATAAGAGAAGAAATTGGTTTTGGTAGAAATAGAAATTCTTAGATGGATGTCTTAAAGTGACAAAAATGGAAAGGATCAAGAATGGAAAAAGGAGAGGAATAACAAAAGTGGTAGAAATATATATTAAAAAAATCCAGGAAAGAAGGCTGCAGTGGTACGGCCATGTGATGAAAAGCTGGGAGACAAAAGTTGGGAGGGGAGTGATGCAGGTGGGAGAGCGAGAGGAAGACCGAAACAAGTTGCTAAAGATCTGACCCCACATCGAAGTGAGAGATGATTCATAGAAAGAATGTTTATCTATTGATTGATTTATTACTATTCTTTGTTTTTGGTTTACCTCAAACGAATGAACCCAGCCGGTATTGCCGTAGAATCGCCCTGAGTCTTCTGATGACAGTCAAATGTGTGAAAAAGTACTTGTCTAAATGTGCCACTGTGTAAAGGAATGTCCAGAGACTGAATAGCAAATAAAATGATTAAAATTAAGGAGACAATAATAATGATTTAACGTTCAGAGCGGATCACGTTCAGTGATAAAATATAAACTAGTGAGGTGATGTGTTGATTAAAACCTCACATTTCTATGGCAGTGACCTCATTCGTCTGTTGTTGTCTCAGAGGAATTTAGATTCAGACTAAATTGAGTTTCACCCAAAAAGTTAGATAGGTACAGGTGCTTCTTTTTTTAGGCCTATGGTTATTCTGCTCCTCATCTGTTCTACCCTCCCTTTTTCGTCACTGTACTTTGCAGATGCCAATATCTATCTTGAATCAGATTGTGCTCTACTTGACCTCACTCATGTAAGGAGCAATCTGACTGAGATTTTATACTTCAGATGATGATATTGACGTCATAGTTATCATGCATTTTCGTAGAACAATCTATTACCAGTTGTTTTATTTTTTTTCTGGACAGCTAATCATTCTTCTTTTTCTCCTCTCTAAGCATGTCTCTTTTTGGTTTGAGATTCATACCAAAAGGTCTTTTTAAGGACTTTTTATTATATGAATAGATACCGAATTCGAAATTATGCAATCTTAGTTAAACAAATTTGCTATGCTTGAAAACTACATGTTTACTAACAGAGCAGGAAAATGTAATGGACAACCGTAAATTATGACACAATTACTTCCTACAATTATGCTGATAGCTTATAATGCTACTTTAGCCTATCCAATGTTACTTTAGGTCCCATATATCACTGAGGTTCAATTTTTTTAACTCATTTTGGAAGAAAAAATTCTAATGGCTGTATAATTCTCCAAGAATGTTTATATAAATAAATGTGTTTAATCGCTGGCATGCTTTTTTAGATGCTTAAATGTTAATATCTTTGAGAAAACATCAACTTTAGTAAGGGTATAACACCTAGTCAGACATCCTCTGCAGAAGACTTAGTAATGATTTAAATCGCTTCAGAGAATCTGCGATGAAGGACTGAAACATCTGAAACAAGGTTTGAGCAATCAGTCCCTCAAGTGACCGCTGCATCCTAAAAGCTACATTCCCATTTTCCAAAATGTCGTAAGGCTCAGTGTAAAAGTGGGTCTGAAACAAGGTATATTAATTCTCTATTGATGTTTAATATTTTAAGCATAAAGTGATGAGAGAATTCTGAGAAAGGAAATTATTTGTTGGTGCATAGTTTGGATAACAAAATAGGTTGCAAATGGAGTATGGGCTGGCTGTTGTTTGCAAGTGATTCAGCTCTGATGGGCGACGTTTAAAATAAACTGCAGGAATTAGTGAAAGGCGTTGAAAATCTTTGTCAGATAAGTTAGATGAAGCTTAGAGTGAGAAATAAAATAACATTATGAAGGCACCAGGATGGATAAATCATTGTAAACAGAGCAAACAAGGAGAACAACGATGGAAGTAGTTTTCTGATGTAAATGTATTGGATGATGGTAGGATGAGAGAAAAGTTTAGCCACCGAATAGCTGAAGCCTGAAGAGACAGCTGGGTCTTTGCAAAAGATTAGGAAGGAAATTAGAGTTCTGTGGAAATAAAGGTTTAAATGCATGAAGGGACATTTGAGCTAACTTCCCTTTATAGAAGTGAAGACTGTGAATGCTGAATGCAAGTGAAAGAGAAAGATTGCAACTGTAGAGATGAATTGTTTGATCAGTAGCCTGTATGTGGGTAAGAATACGTTGGTGAAAAGATGCGGAGATTAGTAGGTGTTGGAAGGGAGAAGGGTAAAAATGCCAAGAGAGCGTTACACAGATGCCCTAGAAAAGGTTCTGATTAGTTCATGAAGTTTAAGCTGTTTGGTTGAGCACTGGACACTCAGTGATTCACCACTAAAGACAATGAAAAGGAGTTGAAGAGTGACTGGGCAGCAAGATAAAGAGATCAAGAAAATAAACGAAATAGAGTATAATGACCTGAAGGTAGAACTGGGAGACACCCCGACACTTGTGCCAAGAAGTAGCCGTTAGAGGTGTTGAACAGCAAGGCTGATGAAAGAATTAAGGAAGGGAAGTAAAGGCCTAGAAAGTGGTGCAGCTAAGGACCGAAGGGACACCGCAACAATACCTACAGTGCACAATGAGAGATACACTTATCTACAAGGTAGGTAAGTAATGGAAAAGAAAGCCTTTAATTTAACTCAGAATGAGTGAGAATATACTACATGAAATGAATATGAGTGTCTGTAAGGGTGTTGGGCGTGCTGTTTATGGGCCTTCTTTTTATGAAGCAGATGTGGTCATGGATATTTTCTGCACATGGGATCCATTTAAGATTCAGTGGTTAATGAGCCAGGTAGAGACTCTTCTTTTATTATTTCTGTATATGCATTCCCTTTTAGTGAAAATGCCCTAATAATGGAATAATTTCATTGTTAGTATATTATTATTACTTATAACCGATTATAACAATCCAGAATCAAATAGTAGTAACAACAAAATCATAATGCTATTGTTTCCGTTTTTCAAAGGAAAAGGAAAATGTTAGCTGATGACAGAGAGGACAGAGAGTAAGAAGTCTGCAGTGGTTTCCTATTATTAGCAGCGGTTATCGGTTATCGACCAGACGGCCTCTCCGAAAGAGAGAAAAGGACAGTTGCAGTCAGTGTCTTCTTCGTTCGTGAACTCTCAAGATCCTGGGGATGATTTAGTCACATTTTTCTAAGAAGCCTTTGATGACCGGCCGTTAATAAGGATGGCTGTAATCAGAGGCAATTGCCAGTAATTAAAGCTCATTATTTCACGCTCACCTAATTATCCCCATTATAGGAGCGGGTGAGAACAGTGCTATCGGAAACGATGCGATAAAGGTGATGCAGTCAGCCTTTGCCTATTCTCTAATCAGCCTTAAGGAGTCTGAGCTCTTGGTTCCACATTGATCTTTTCTTGTTCTCATTATCTCTATCCTGACATCAGCAAAAATTTTGTATTGAGAAATGCTGGGCTGACGTTCCTTTTCGTTTTCTTGTTTGAAAGACTTTCTTTTTCTTTTCACAGCATTTAAGTAACATCCGCGAGGATGGATATGAAATTTTGGCGGAGCTCGTAAAGTAAGGAGGAGAAATATAAGGGCTTTCTTAAACTTGAGGTGAATTCTAATTAAATAAAAATATAAGAAAAATGGAATGACCATTGATTTGAGAGAGAGAGAGAGAGAGAGAGAGAGAGAGAGAGAGAGAGAGAGAGAGAGAGAGAGAATCTTACAAGAATGAAGTATTTTTCCTTAAATTGTTCAGTCTTCTTTGAGAAAATCCAGTCACACAAATCATTATCTTAATAGAGTTTGCGTCCCACTTTCTCACCAACTAATTGCTTATAACCAGGCAATTCGCCTTCCCAATGTCCCCATAAACTACCCACTGACAGTCAGTTTGGCCGTTTGGCAAGCAAGGAGGTGGCTGTTTAATGGGAGCCTCATTAACGAGGAACGTCTCATTAAAGGATTCATTGAGAACGAGCGAATGGTCCGTCTTTCATAGCGATCAGGCAGATCGGAGTCAGGTCACGAAAGGTCAACAACGACCCTAAGCTTAGAACCAAAGGGCCCTGGGCGTTCGTCATCAACATGCACATCTGGTTATTAAATCACAGTTAATTGTTTTGATGGTTGGGTATTCGAGTCGCGTCAAGTCATCAAGGAGATTATCCGGGATTCCGATCGTCCAAACATGGAGTTTTCTCAAACTCTTTCAGATACACAGACTATTAGGAGTTTTGTTTGCAAGGAACCGTTTCTTCGACTGTGATGGCATCACTCACGATATCAAATGACAGTAATTGTTTGCTATTTAAACACACGCACACGCATGTACAGTAGACGGACAGAATATGAAATCTCGTGTAAATACAAATTTTTGTGCTTAAATATTATGTATCTGCACACATTACTAACAAATTCATGTGAACACACCACGCATACGCGCGCACACATACACACACACACACATATATATATGTGTGTATATATATATGTATATTATATATATACATATATAATATATTACACCACACACACACACACACTAACATATATATATATATATATATATATATATATATATATATATATATATATATATGTACTAACATATATATATATATATATATATATATTATATATATATATGTGTGTGTGTGTGTGTGTGTGTGTGTGTGTGTGTGTGTGTGTGTGTGTGTACATATATACGTATATATACGTATATAGAATTTATGTTTATTCACATGTGAATATGGGTTTTTCAGCTTCTTAAAGAATATTCTAGGAGCTCTTTTTCAGTTAGTTAACAAATTTTACTCTCTCAATTTATTACCCTCATTTTTCTTTGAATAGTTTCTTTTTAGTACTTAATTATATGGACTTTTTTTTTTCTTAAATCATGCTAAGGATTCCGTCCTATGCTTTATTTATACCCTTTTTCATGCAGTTCATATTCGTGACCTTACTCAGACCATATATCATGCAGCTAACTGGATTCCACTTTTCAAGCGGTATATCAGGTTACCAAGTGAACATTTACTACATGTGACTTTGATGACTTCTGTAATAGCTTTTCATGGGTTAGGTTCAATCTCATAGTGAAATCAAACTTTATTTACCCCTTGTTGATGATGGTTTCATAGCTATCTTTCATAAATCTCTTTTGACAGGTGTTAAGCGAGAAATCATGTAGTGTTTTGAAATATTTTTTCCCTGTCATTATCATATTTTATTTCAATAATACCATCATTGTGAATTTGTAATTCATAGATTTTCTTTCACTTTGTTTGAGGGAATTACATATTCGTTTTTTGGGTAGCGCTTAATGTAACGCTAGTTTTTTTATCAGCCGCTATTCGAAGACTCGTCTTGCATCTTGTTTTTCATGGGAAATATACTTATAAGTTATTGCTTGTGTTTGATCTGCCCTTTATATATTCGCTAGACCAAGTATCTTCTGCATGATTTCTATATTAATTTAAGTTCCACCTTTATAGCAGTAAAATATCTTAGGACTCGTGACACAAAATTGCAGTTGGTCAGTGTCAGACTCCAGAATGGCAGATGTAGTAGCCTAACTATCATCATCATTTTTGGTTCATTTGTCCGTAATTGAATGAAAATTAAGAACCATCGACTGACTTCATTCTGTAATTGCTTTGCTTTGCTTTCTTGACACTATTCCCGATGGTCTGTGATTTCACCATGTTTTCCATTTTCTTTTAAATCAACATACTTTCTTTTATTATGATGTTAATACTTGGAGAACTCTCAGTTGTTTATTTATTAATTATTCAAACGGTTATTGTAGTCAAGGTAGAAAATTGTCTCCAATATTCTAATAGCATTCGAAGCAGTCATTTGTTCTGGTGTAACCCAAATCTTAGTTGGATTAATAATAAAAAAAAAAAAAAAAAAAAAAAAAGAGTTCTGGATAGCGTCACATGCTTAAGAGTTGTCTTACGAAATCTTCAAGTTATGCAGCTTATATCAGAAAAAGACAATATCTTTAAAATTGGTATACTTTATTTTGCTGAGAAGAGTGCGTCCACATGAACACTTGGTTTGACGTACAGAAATGTTAATGATACCCAAATGGTTCTTGTTAGAATTATCTTTCGCAGTTGATGGTATGCACCGTAGCAGAAAGTGAACAAATTTAAACAGGTAGATATTTTATCAAGCATACTACGTGTACCACACATCTTTAATTTTGATTGGTCATTTTTACATTACAGATGGATATTTTATAATAGGCCATTTGAAATCCATTGGGTATGATAATCCTGATACGAAGAAACGAATGACTGGAACACAGTTTCATGTTACATGTTGGACGATGCTTAAATGGCTAATTATTGATAACAGATAATGATTCTGCTTCGATGTTTCTTCACATTCTAAGGGGAGATGTTGGAAATGGATTTTATCTATCTCTATATTGTTGTGACTGACTATAATTAGCTACGTCAGAGAACAATTTCCTGAGAGGCGATCCGTGATATCTGTTTTAAACCTGGAATATTGATTTTCAATTTGTAATTTTTTTTTTATCTGATCCTCACATATGCTGATCTGTTGATATAATTGGAGAATGCAAAAGTTTATATTCACTTCCCTGACCCAGGAGAATATGCATAGACTGTTTACATGGTATGAAGTCTTGATATTATTTAACACACACCATAAATATCTGTGTATTTATGTTTGTATAACTTTTGTCACGAGAGTAACAGCGTAATATAAATATGAACTGAGTATTTAGGAGTGTACTGTGTGTGACTGTTTGCGTTGACCACGCGTGCAACGATAGTTTATAAGAGCATTTTTGAATCCTTGAGCATAATTTTCACACCAATTTCGAAAAGCGTAGCATGTGGAAGTGCTACAGATTGCGTGATATTCCTCTTTCTAGCGCTACACGTATTTAAGCAGTTGACATGCCTCACGTGTTCACGATCGGATCCTTGCACAAGCTTTTAAATGAAGAGCATTCATTACACAATGAAAGAAGTTTGTCGTTACCTTCAGATTTCGTGTGACGGCGTCAGATAAAAATAGGGTTTGTTATTGTTTTCATGAAAGGCGAAGTGACTGACACTTTTTTAACAAATTCCGTTCCCCGAAACTCTTGTGTAAAACGACGACGATATTTAACCAGTCCTCTCATTACGGAAGGTAAAGTATTGTCATTGTGCAGTTGCGTGTCCGCTTTCTCCCTTTGTCACCAGTAACACAGGACACGCACAGGACGGTGTCCACTATGCGGGATGGACAATGGTATGCTGATCCTGGAGTGGGACTGGTTGGGGTAACTGCAGAAAAGCGAATCGTCAAATAATTTCAGACCTTTTGTCTTTCTTTAAATCTGTAAGTATTCCAAAGTGAAAAGAAACTGAAGACTGTAATTATGGACAGTGCTGGAAGAGTCCCTGTTGGCAGCCTATAGTTTTACTGATTTAATCAAGATACTGCTCTATAATTTTATTTCTGGATTACCATTTAAATAATACTGGTATTTTTAGCACTTTTAAAGTTTTTAGCACTTTATAATCCCCACGACTGTTTGATAAGTGTAGGTGTAAAATCTGATTTAAGAATTTTTTTGTTTTATCACAAGTGTTTTTGGTTATGTGTGTTTGTACGCATGAAAGATCTTAAGTTTTCTACCAAATAATAACCCGTACTCAACTAATATGTGAATTCGAAGAGGGGGTTTGATATTTAGTGCGTACCGTAATCTCGCCATGCCTTAATACCAAATTTATCTTTATTTGTAGTATTTCTGACCGGTATTTTTTAAAAGCTAACGGCTTGAGGATAGTAAATTATTCTAGAATATGTTATATATATGTGTATATATACGTATGTTATAAATATATATATATATATATATATATATATATATATATATATATATTAGGAAAAGTTTATCTACAATAATTTGAATGGTTTGGTTAACAGGTACATTCAAATTATTGTAGATAAACTTTTTCTTAATAACGATACTGTGTTCAACGGATTTAT
>NC_061108.1:71364915-71412415 GCF_015104395.2 Macrobrachium nipponense
CTAATTCGTGTAGAACTCTGATTCATTGAGCCTTTTCCCTTTGCTCCAATTGGAATAACTTTCAGTTGGAAGTTAGGTTTTTAGAAATTTATTTCAAGAATAATTGCTATCCCCTGAATATGTTCAATAAATTCATTAAAGAGTTTTTAGACAATATTTTCAAGCCAAAAACGTAGTCTGCACCGCTCCCCCAGAAAATAATGGACGTAAATTATTATCACTCTTGAGTCATCTGAACCCATATGTTGATTTCAATTGACTTTTAACAACCCTCTTACAATCGGAAGACTGTTTCGTGTGAAAGATCCTCCCAGAGTTGATGCGTACCTGCACAGTTTACAATTTAATTGCCTTAAATGTAATTTTGGGACCTAGGTGGGATGTACCAAGCGCCTACTCAAGGTGCGCATCGACTCTCATAAGGGTGTCAGTCAGCCATCGTACAGGCTCAGCTTTGAGCGAAAAAGAAATTAGTGCCATTAGACTTCATGCCACATCCTACCACCATCATATACAGTACAATGGTTTTCAAATACTATGACAAACAAAAAACAGCCATTCACTTCCCTTTTTAGTCCCCCTCCATATTAAACAACAATCTCCAACACTCAATAACCAAACCACCTCTGTACCATTGTTCATTGCATAGTTTGCTTGTTAGTCTCTCTCTCTCTCTCTCTCTCTCTCTCTCTCTCTCTCTCTCTCTCTCTCTCTCTCACACACACACACACACACACACCGCTTCACCCTCTGTCATTAGTAGTTTTCTAACTCGCGCAGTTGTCATTTAACTACGACATGCACAGTAGGTTCCCCATTGTTTTTACTACATAATCTTTATTTTTATTTTGAATATTCACTTTTTTTCTCTCTCTCAGTATCTGTCTGCTCAGCGATATTAATTGGCGGTTTCTGCTTTTGTCATTTTTGATTTGAGGTAACTTACGTTTTTTTTCGTTCCTTTTTTTTATTTTACATTATGCATTTTAGAGTGTTGTCAATTATAGCTGATTTAATATTTGTAGATACAGTCAATCAGTATAGTTTTCTTTATTTTCTCGTATCATTCATTCTATAGATAAGTGACTCTGATGATGGGAAACATTATTTATTTCCGAAAAGTCGTCTGTGCCTCTGTTTTATTTTAAAGAAAGAATAATAATGTCTCCAATATTACCACGTCAACTGGCTATCCAGTTCCTCCTTAAATTGAAGTTGCATAGAAACGACAATAAACCCAGTTTATATATATATATATATATATATATATATATATATATTATTCTAAATTCACCCTCGATCACTCCCAGGAAATACAATTAACACTGAAAAAATTGGCCTTGACTGGAGGACGAGGGGTCAGAACAAGAAAAAAAAAAACTAAACTACTCAGGTATGAGGCCGATTTTACTGAGGAGGGAGGAATTTACATAAAAGCTGAACTCTTAGTTTAGAAGCACTATATTTACATGAATTTACCGAGGTCAAGGAACACAAAGGGGGGGGACCGCTTTTCGATCCACCCAAACACGTTGCTGGAGCAATTCAGTCACGGCGTTTAGAAATTTGTGCAATAGATCAAGATTGCAAGCTTCAAGGATTTCCAATTCCTACCACAGCCAGGCACAGCGTTTGTCTGCAAATAGAGGACACAGGCATAAGGCAGGGGGACACACGAGGGCGAACGTTACTTACTACTTTCTTTCAATCAAGAGGCCACTCATGGGGGAATGAAATGACTGGGAAATTTACACAAAGAAACTATTTCGTGGCTTAAATTCACTAGGGGGATGTTACTAGTATCACAGGGGAGTAATTACAGAATTTAGCCCAGATGGCAGGGTGGGGGGGAGAACTAAACAAGTGGCCTTGGAAAAGGAAGTGAAATACGGACAAAGGTAAAACAATTCCCTGGCTGAAATGGAACTTCCCCTTACATTACCTGGATAATGAGGCTGGTAGTCTTCTCCTTGAGGTCTCCTTGCACTATGGACTTTACAGATATACTTGGGACACTCCCAGAGCATGGGAACGCAGGCCAAAGGGTGGGGGGGTGTGGCAGAGGCAGCTGGTCAGGAGCAAAGGATTTGACCTCTCCGAGGTCTGGTGTTTTTCTGAGACTGGGCTGCTGGGTTCCAGGCCTTTTGAAGTGTTGGCTCTGCAGGGGGTAATTCCAAGCACCAATGGGAGAAGAGATAGCTTTTTCAAGAGAATGGAGAGAATGGGTTCTTCCCAAGTGGAAGGGGCAACTTGTATATAAGACATAGATGCATTAAACTTGGGTAAAAGACTATTTTTCCTTGGTTCTAGCTTAAAATCTTGAACACCTCCCCATTCTAGAGGACATTTCAACCCTGGACGGGTTGGAATGGACAAGACAAGCTAGAAACAAGGACCAATTGCAATATAGATTACTGAGCCTTCCATTCTCCCTTGAGTGGACTTATAATATAAGCAATATTCAAACTCTGCCGATTATAATATTCATGAAGTCTTACTTAACAAGCAGAGAATTGAGCAAAATGAAGTGTGACTTGACTAAAGATTATTTTGCTATATTCAAATAAAGAATACTCTTAAAATATACCGTCACACTGAGAATAACAATGAATAGCAATAATTGGTTATATTTGGACTTAAACGTACAGGTAAATTACATCCTATATAATACTACTATCTCAATTGTTCAAGGCAACACATACTATCTGTTTACCCTGATGGAGCGATATGATTAACAGTATTAATTACGTCAGCACTAACATTAGTACACTAACAAGGGGAAAATGAATGTAGTAATTCTTCGTAGGGAATGAATAAGATAGCACACACACACAAAAAAATGTAAATTTTATCAAAGACAATGGCAATCTCACAAAATATAAAGACTAGGGAATAACAGTAAATAAAAAAGCTAATCAACCAATGTACAAACGAGCCAGGCTTCGAAATTATCTCTAAGCTATGGCAACGTTTGGTGGCTAAAATTTTCATCAAGTTAAATGGAATTCTAGGTGCCTAGAATAGGGTACGGTGCCAATTGTTGCTAAAGAAATACTAATCTATACACGGCCAGAGAAGCTGGCAGTTTGACTCTGCCTAAGCAGGGCATACAATATACAATAAATGCCTCAAGGCAGTAAATCTGAAGAAAGGAAAACAAGGAAAATAAGATACAGACAGTACAAAAAGGAAAAGAAAGTTACCAAAGAGACAGAAAGAAGTAGAAGTGGCAGAATCTGGTTCTCTCTTCTAAATGGAGAGGGTCAGAATTATCTATAAGAGGGTGCAGTTGTGCCAGGCACTAGTGCAGAGAGGCTATTGGCTCTCGTAAGGTTTTGGGAAACCTCAACACCCTTTTCCCTTCTTTATTCGACCTCTCTGAGGTCGGATTGACAATGCCATGGGGGGGCCTTGGACGATCCAAGCCCTTTGAAGATTCCGAAGAGGCATCTGCTCCAGCTGCTGCGACAACTGGGGCCTTGGCACTCGTCCCCATGCCTAATGCTGCGTGGCTCGGTTCCCTGAGTTCTTCGGCCAAATAGGATTCGGCAGAGTCATTACTCCGGGACCGGTTAGCTGCTGACGGAGGGGGATTGGATGAGGTAATGATGTTCAGGATGGGCTTACCTGTGGGGAGGACCGACTCTGCGGCGGCCTGTGAGGCTGCACCATTGGTGGAGTGTCCACTATGGTCATGGGTGTCCTGGAGGATTTCTATTGGAATTGGCTCTTCCGTGACTGCCGGCATGGGTAGTTGGGCGAAGCCAGCAGAGGGAGAGCGACCGAGACTTAGAGCTCCAGGAGGAAGACTCGAGTCTAGCCTTGGCACTGGCACTAAGGCCGTTCCTGACTTAGTGGGAGGACTCGAACGAGGCTCAACATCCATGAGAGATGGAGCCTGGCACTGCCTGGCACCTTCAAGTGGCACTGGCTGTGCAGAGGTAATCCTTGGAGGCCCGTGAAATGGGTCTGGAGCTATGTGAGGGCGGGGGCCCTGATACGGTATAAAGTTAGGAGGAGACTTAAAATCTTGTCCTAGCAGGACATCATAACCTCCTGGTATGTAGGTTGCTACTGCCATGGTACATCTCTTGGAATAGTGAGGTCATGTGACTCTCAACCGGACAGTAGGTAGGAACATCTTGACATTGTTGAGGCTCTCTATCATGATGAAATGGTGCCTATCAACCTTAGCTCCGTAAGGAATTTTATCGTCTCGGATGATGGAGACTTGCGCACCAGTGTTGTCGAAAGCTCGGACCTGGTGGGCAGGATAGCGACCTCTGGTGGGCAGGATAGCGAGTGGATGGATTCGTCATGGCCATAGCGATGGCAGAAACAGGAGCTTTCTTGGGGCATCCCGCCCAGGCAGCAGTGTGCCCATGCACTCTGCATGTGTCACAGAAACTTTTGCTGAAATCAGGCTTGGGCCTGTTGTTTCTGTTCCGATGGCCATTGTTTTTGCTATTAGAATGATTGAGTAGTCCATTTGGAGGCGTGGCAGCAGCTTGCTGAGGAGGAACCACTTTGGAGAGGCACTGCTTGGTGTTGTGACCTGGTTTGTTGCAATGCCCATACACAGGTTTCCGAGGAAGGTTATTGGGGCGCTGGGTAGGCTGAGAGGTGGCAGCAGGAGTGAGGGGGAGAGCAGGACGCATTTTCTGTTTTAAGGAACTCTGCAACAGATGGTGGGTGCCATAGGCGTCTGCCCATTTCCAGCACTCCAAAAGAGTCGTAGGAGACTTGTCCACAAGTGGGTGGCAAGATCAGGGAAAGAAAGTCCTCTAATTGAAAGAGTTCTAAGACCTCCTCAACAGATGTTGCATTGGAGGCCTTCGTCCACCTAGAGAGTGCCGGTGTCTTCTTGGCTGCCCACTCTGTCCACGTCTGGTTAGCCTCCTTGGGCATAGTCCTCCATTTCTGCCTCCACCGGTCTGGGGTCAATTCGTAAGCACCAAGGATTGCCTCTCGGACAAGGGCGAGATCTTGTCGCTCATTCAGGGGAAGGGCCTCGAATGCAGTCCGTCCTTTGCCAGCGAGATGCTTGCCAAGGAGGAGGGCCACTTCCTGAGGGGTTGGATTGAAGTTCCCGAACACCTGCTCAACATGATCGAGCCAGGTGTCGGGTTCATTATCGTCCCAAGTCCTAATGAGGCCGCCCTTGCTGTGGAGGTGAAAGGGCGCAGAAGACGTGGGACTCGGGGGTGCCAGAGTGGCACTCTGGACTGCCATAGCCAGTTCATGTGCCCTTTCTTTCTCCCTTTCGGTGACTTGGAATTCTCTTTCAGCCGCTTCTCTTCTTTCGTGTGCTTCTCTTTCAGCCGCTTCTCTTCTTTCTTGCGCTTCTCTTTCAGCCGCTTGGAATGCTCTTTCAGCTGCTTCTCTTCTTTCTTGTGCTTCCTTCTCCTTCTCCCGTTCGGTTGCTCTCTCTTGGGCTGCTTCCTTCAGCTTATCATTCACCCAATTGATCAGCTTTGCACTCTCCAGCCCCAGGGCTCTTCCAGCTTCTGTGAAGGCCTTAGCCTCCTCCAGTGCTGCGTTACTGGCCATCTCCTCAGTCGTAAAAAGCTAGTAGACTAGCCTGAGAATAATAGGGTGGAAAGCAGTTGCAAAACAGCAAATGTCGCCAGAGGTATGCGGAAATGCTCGACGCAGACTTGGCAAGATGACCGTAAATCCCTGCAAACACAGTTACCACTGGTGCGTAGTGCGACGGAAAACTTGACGCCGGTAATGATTTGGTAATAAATTTCGTAAAATAAAACTAAAGAACCTGGTCACGAAATTCACAGAATCCTCGCGAGAAAAGGTAGCAAATGGATGTCGTAAAGGCGGAAATTTAACTCCAGTATGGGTTTGTAAGGTTAAAAGGAAAAAATCAAAATCCAGTCGCGAAATTCACGGAAACTCAATGTAAAACGTGACAAATAAATGTCGTAAACGTGGAAAGGTAAAAAGGGAGAGAAAAAAAATCTAGTCACGAAATTCACAGAAACTCAACGTAAAACGTGACAAATAAAGTTGATAATAAATAATGTATATGGGATCTCCCTTTTGTTTTGTTTATTTATGTATATCGTCTGGAGGATGGAGACGGGAAGTTGATGAAATATACTTTTTTTTCCTTTACTACCAACATAAATCCCTGGGCCCTTCCCCTTCAACCTAGCTTTGCTCAGAATTGTAACGCTATTTTGTATACATTAAAAGGGTAGAGGAAAAACCAGGATAAAAATCTCTCCTCACAAACACTGTTTCTTTTCCCTTGATCTCACGAACCTAAGACCCTCCTGTCCGCGAATTTAAGACCCTGGAGAATTAAGCCGCACACGGGTCGTCTAGACAGAATTGTACGAATCACAACTGTTTTCAAGGCCATGTTGGTACTACGCTAAGGGTAACGTATCCCTTTGTTTGAAATGCAAAGTATTTGCCCTTACTCTCTGCACAGAAAATAACGGAAAGAAAACGTTTACCTTTGCTTTTGCGTATCCTAATGTTAAGAATGTTTTACGCTAACAGTTTGTTTTCCCTTTTCTTACTTATTGACTCATCTGTTCCTTTGTTAATGGATAGGGCCAGGGATAGGTTTGAGCCACGTGGCCAGGGGATTTAAAAATCCTGTTTAGACCTGCGGCGGCTGCAAGCACCAGAGAGAGAGAGAGAGAGAGAGAGAGAGAGAGAGATAGCGCGCGTTGATTCACATACAAATATAAAACACGAAATATCTTTACAACGCGGGATTCGCGATTAACTTGCAATTCACGAAATATGGCACTTATTTTCGTTTTGAATCTTGCTCCTAACCTCTATTCTTTATGCAATGGCACATAACATTAAAATTTATCTCTCGAGCTTTAGTCTATTGGCCTACACGTGGTCTATTTCCTATCGCTATAAAGGCAGTCAGATTTATGTATCTTTAACTAGAATACCTAGTTCTTCACAAGTACTAGAAAATAAAATAAAATTTACCATATTCCTGTTGTGGAGAATTTGGAAACCTTGCTTTAGCTTGCTCATAAAAATATTAAGGAGTTCAGATTCGTTTCTTTCGTGATTTTAGCTTAACAATCGCTACTACAAAATCCTGGTTTAAGTCGCCATTATTTTAAATTCACCCTCGATCACTCCCAGGAAATACAATTAACACTGAAAAAATTGGCCTTGACTGGAGGACGAGAAGTCAGAACAAGAAAAAAACTAAACTACTCAGGCATAAGGCCGATTTTTCTGAGGAAGGAGGAATTTACATAAAAGCTGGACTCTTGGTTTAGAAGCACTATATTTACATGAATTTACAGAGGTCAAGGAACGCAAAGTTGGGACCGCTTTTCATTCCACCCGAACATGTGGCTGGAGCAATTGAGTCACGGCGTTTAGAAATTTGTGCAATAGATCAGGATTGCAAGCTTCGAGGATTTCCAACTCCTACCACAGCCAGGCACAGCGTTTGTCTGCAAATAGAGGACAAAGGCATAAGGCAGGGGGGCACATAAGGGCGAATGTTACTTACTACTTTCTTTCAATCAAGAGGCCACTCATGGGGGAATGAAATGAGTGGGAAATTTACACAAAGAAAACTATTTCGTGGCTTAAATTCACTAGGGGGATGTTACTAGTATCACAGGGGAGTAATTACAGAATTTAGCCCAGATGCCAGGGGAGGGGGGAGAACTACACAAGTGGCCTTGGAAAAGGAAGTGAAATACAGACAAAGGTAAAAACAATTCCCTGGCTGAAATGGAACTTCCCCTTACATTACCTGGATAATGAGGCTGGTAGTACTTCTCCTTGAGGTCTCCCTGCACTATGGACTTTACAGATATACATGGGACTTTCCAGAGCATGGGAATGCTGGCCAAAGAGGGTTGGGGGACAGTGACGTCTGGTCAGGGGGAAAGGATATGACCTCTCCGAGGTCTGGTGTTCTTCTGAGACTGGGCTGCTGGGTTCCAGGCCTTTTGAAGTGTTGGCTCTGCAGGGGGTAATTCCAAGCACCATTGGAAAGAGAGAATGGAGAGAATGGATTCTTCCCAAGTGGAAGGGGCAACTTGAATATAAGACATAGATGCATTAAAATTGGGTAAATGTCTTTATTTTTCCTTGGTTCTAGCTTAAAATCTTGAACAATATATATATATATATATATATATATATATATATATAATATATATATATATATATATATATATATATATATTTATATTTATATATATATATATATATATATATATATATATATATATATATATATATATATATATATATATATATGAGCAATAAGTCACCAAACAGCACGTGACAAATATGTACGTAAATAGCCACATGAAAAGTAAAAAATTAAAGACCAGGTACCAAGCACTTTCGTGTATTGCGTACAGGTTTTTTGTAATACACGAAAGTGCTTGGTACCTGGTCTTTAATTTTTCACCTTTTCATGTGGCTATTTACGTACATTTATATATATATATATATATATATATATATATATATATATATATATATATATATATTATATGTATATATATCTTGTTAAAAAGGATTGCTGCAGCAGATCCATTCATTTTGTATAGAATCTTCTCAATTTTCCTTTTCAAGGATTTCTCAGTGTTGCTTAGGACTGAATCTTGGTGGCGAGTCCTTCTCTTTATATCATGGTCATGTGGACGCTCACGGATGCTCCTGCAGTGCCCTGGGGATATTGACTTTTCATTGGCTGGCGACCAGGCATTGGAAACAATCAAAGGATAGCACCAACATCCAGAACAGGACCAATATTGAGGAGGATGGCATTAATACCAGGAGTGATGTCACCACGGTCACAGCCAATAAAAACCCGGCTCCAGGTGACACCACACACCTGATAAGGTCATCACACCTCGAGTGTTTCCGACGCCTGGCCGCGAGCCAATGAAAAGTCAAATATCCCCCAGGTCCTGCAGGAGCATCTGTGAGCACCAGCATGACCATTATATAAAGAGAAAGACTCGCCATCAAGATACAGTCCTCCAGCAACCATCGCTGTGATAATGCCCTGGCAGATCTGGGCGAAACGTTACGTCAAGAGAGAGAGAAAGAGAGATAGAGAGAGAGAGAGAAAACAACTTGAAATAGCAGTAATAAATATAATTCAATATGACCATACCAGATTTGACGATCCATACCAGATTTGACGTTGCCAGTTTTAGCAACATTGAGAAACCCTTGATAAGGAAAATAGAGAAGACTCTATACAAAATTTATGGAGCTGATGCAGCAATCCTTTTCAACAAGACTTGTTTAAACAAAAGAGGGTCTACTCCCAAGATATACAAACATCAGGCTGCACAACCCCACAGCTACAAAGGTAACTTCGGGAGAACTCTGCCGAGATGAAGGCCCTGCTAGAGGAGCATCACCGCCTGCGAAAGGAATGGGCGGAAGTACGTTCTGAAGCTGCCTGGCCTGATCCCATTAATGGACAGGACAACCCCCAACCAGACTACCGATCAAGACAGTAATACCGGACGAGACAACAGCACCAGGAGGACCAACGGGAGGACCACCAGGAGCACCCCAACTTCGTGGAGATCAGCGACCATCTTACCCACCTGCAAGAGGAAGACATGCGTAAGCAAGTCAGGGGCGGGACCCGCAATCTTGTGGACCTCAACAGAGGGAAGATACTCATCCAAGAGAAGACTCAGAGGTATATAAACCTCCCCCAGTATAGACTGACTGCTGAGCAAGACGACCTACTCAACCTCGGCCTCAACTGTCACTTCATGGCTAAACCCAGGAAGCATGAAAAATGTTTGGAGATAGAACTGCTCCTTGACTCCATACAGCAGTTAGAGGCCAAGAAGATCCTTAAGACCAGCGATGCCCTTCAACCTCTGATAATCAGAGGGAACTGCACCAGCGGGATATTCGCCAGATAGCTGAAGGACGGAGCAGTGGATTGGATCGAAAGAAAATTGAGGAGATAACTATATGTCGGGCGGATAAAACGTCCGCCTTTGTACTAATCAAGACTGAAGATTATTTCGAGAAGCTGGACGATATCTTAGCAGATACCTCTAAATTTGAGAGATTGAACAGAAACTCTACTGAAGACATGAAACGGGATGTTAACCGCATCATCACTGCAGTAAACGTCGCAATGAATGCAACTCACCTCCCGCCCATCCAAGGAGATTACAGCTTGGGGTATCTTTATGGAACCGTGAAGATGCACAAGACTGGTAACCCCTTACGCCCCATCATCAGCCAGACACCTGCCCCGACCCACACTTTGGCAAAACGCCTGAGCAAAATCCTGACACCATATACCCCCTCCAAATTTTGCCTTACTTCTTCTATGGAGTTGCTGGAGAAAATCCAGGATTCCCCTGGCGACAGCACGATGGCGGCCCTCTACGTGGAGTCCCTGTTTACCAATGTCCCCGTCGATGAAACAATAGACATCATTTTGGAAAAGGTCTACAGGAACCCTGATATGCAACCTCCGAACATTCCGGAAGAATCCCTCAAGACACTCCTAGACATCTGCATGAAGAGAGCCCCCTTCACCACCCACGGAGGACAGATGTTCATCCAGAAAGATGGTGTGGCAATGGGGTCCCCCTTGGGTGTCCTCTTTGCCAACTTTTACATGGGTACCGTTGAAGAGCGGGTTTTTTCTCAGCACTGATGTCCCTGGACATATGCTAGATATATTGATGATATGTTTATCCAAGCTGACTCCGAGGTAGAGGTTGAAGCCCTTCGCCAGCAGTTCCTGAGCAACAGCGCCCATAATTTCACAATTGAATTCAGCAACAAAGATCGGCTCCCCTTCCCGACGTCCTAATTATGAAGACTACCCCGAAGATGACCAATACTGTCTACACCAAATATACCAACTTGGGACTTTGCCTAAACAGAGAGAGTGAGTGTCCTGCGAGGTTCAAGACCACCACCGTCAGAGCCTTTGTAAGGAGGTCCTTAACGCTCTGTTCAGCTTCGCAGGACACCCGCACAGAACTCGATTGAGCTTCGTAAATGATTGTTAACAATGGTTACTCTAACAAGCTGATCAACAGAGAGATAAGTACAGCTTTGAACAAATGGTACATGGAGGACGAAGAGAATGAAGAGAATCCCCCTCCGAGGATGTACGCATTTTCTACAAGTCCTTCACGCACCACAGATACAAAGAAGAGGAGAGATGTATCAAGAAGATTGTAGAAGAGAACGTCACTCCCATGGAGGAAGGGAAGAGGCTTTCTCTTATAATCTATTGTAAGAAACGAAGGACACGAGACCTGGTTAAGAGGAATAACCCCTCCCCACCTGCAGGAGACCCCTGTAGCAGAATAACGTTGTCTACCAGTACACATGCCCTATCCAAGGATGTCCTGGATTCTAGATCAGAATGACGATGTTACGAATGTCCAAGAGGATCTCCTGTCATGCCCAGAACGGTGCCATCAAACACCACGCCCTCGCCGCCCACCAACAGCACGTCGTGCGAGAGGACATCGTAAAAAACACTGAGATAATCGGAAGAGTCCCCAATCAGCGATGCCTACGCCTCTTTGAGGCGTTATTCATTCTAGAACAAAAACCCCTCCTAAATACGACACAGGTACCCTTCCTGCTGCCCACCTGTGTAAGGAAGGCCCAACCCCCCCCCCCTCCAGAGGATAACACCAGTGCCCAGGTTGGGACCAATATTGAGGAAGATGGCAGTAATGCCAGGAGTGACATCACCATGGTTGCAGCCAATGAATACCCAGCTCCAGGTGACTCCACACAACTGAGAAGGTCAACGGGCCTCAAGCGTTTCCGACGCCTGGCCGCCAGCCAATGAAGAGTCGAATATCCCCCGGGTTCTGCAGGAGCATTTTTGAGTGCCCGCACGACCATGATATAATGAGAAGGACTCGCCACCAAGCTATGGGTTGCTCTTGAGCAAGAGCCCGTGCTGGCATAAAGCCAGCTTAATCTTCAACAACAACCACCAAGATTCAGTCCTCCAGCAACCATCACTGTGATAAAACCCTGGCAGATCTGGGCGAAACGTTGCGCCAAGAGAGAGAGAGAGAGAGAGAGAGAAGAGAGAGAGAGAGAGAGAGAGAATAACTTGTAGTAGCAGTAATAAATATAATTCAATATGACTATACCGGATTTGACGATCCCTTTGGCACGTTGCTTGCCAGTTTTGGCAGCACTGAGAAATCCTTGATTAGGAAAATAGAAAAGACTCTATAGAAAATTAATGGAGCTGATGCAGCAATCAATCCTTTTTAGCAAGACTTGTTTAATAGAGGGTCTACTTCTAAGATATATAATATATATATAATATATAATATATATATATATATATATATATAATATATATATATATATAATATATATATAAGAATATATATATATATATATAATATATATATATATATATATATATATTATAATATATATGTGTGTGTGTGTGTGTGTGTAACGAGATAAGAATCTCGTATTTTATTTGGTAAGCGTCAGCCAAAGCATTAAGGCAAATTGATAATGCATTCCATCTCTCTCTCTCTCTCTCTCTCTCTCTCTCTCTCTCTCTCTCTCTCTCAGCGATCATCGGCTCAGCCTCCGCGCTCTCTCTCTCTCTCGACTCGCGACCTCTCTCTCTCTCTCGACAACCTCTCTCTCTCTCTCCATTCTAACAGGTCATCAAATGAGAGTCAAAGTTATGTAAAAAATATAATGTTTATTCAACAATGGAAAGATAATAATCCAAGTCTCACAGACTAACTAACTTAGGGGAAAACACCAGCGACTACCAACCCTTATCACAGTTTTCAGGTCTTATTCACTCGATATTTAAATGGTGAAACAAGAATACAATTACAACTCCAAGCATACCATTCAAAAGATTGAAGTTTTGTCAACATAATGTGATATATGAAAGCCCCATACGAACTAAAATAAGCACGTGACGCTCTTCGTAAAATATTTTTTCAAGGCAGTTTTGAAATCCAATATGGCGGCTACCGTGGGATGTACCGGTTTTGAACAGTGACGAAAATCATCTTTCCCAGCAATCATTTGAACAATGCTAGCGTATGTATGTAACGTTTATTGATCTTACTCAAGATTGCAGTTGTAATCAGCACAATAAAACAACATTTTGTTGCCTATATTACTGAAAGTATGAAACTTTTTATTCCCGGGGTCATGGTTTGAACTGAATTCATTTTTTACCTGGTAACCATTGTTTTTTATCCTTACTGCCATCCCACTGAAACTCCACAGTGCTTATTTGATTGTTATTATACACATTTTGGTCTCAGTTCACTCCACATTGCACTTTAAACCCGTTGCTGTTGCTGGTTCCTAAGCGCGCGCGCCACAAACAGTTACGAACAGCAGACGATGAAACTGCAAAGTTTAATTCCCTAAATTGTTTACTTTACTCGTTATTTAGTTTAAATTTACTTTGTTATTTAAAAATTTAATTTAATTCATGTATATTTTCCCTTTTTGCAACCAAATTACCCCGAAAAATTACAGATATTTCTAAAGTAGATACAATCAAATGTTTCTAACGTTTTCGTACATCTGGCTGCCGAAAACCATAGAGGAACGACTACGGATAAGTGCATACAGGAACGATTACGGATAACTGAATTATATACATTTTTTTTCTGCTTTTTAGTTTTTGTTAGCACTTTTCATAGATTTCAGTCTATATTAGTATTTTGAATTTCTGTTAATAACTGTATGCCAGAAATAAATGTAACCTTTAAGTGCCTTTGCTTTTATGTTTGCATGCTAAGAATGGCAAAATCATCGTTGCCCACATTAGTTGGAGGCTTCACACATATGCTGTTTCATTATTATAAACTGTTTCCATGAATTCTAGTTGTCATAGTAATGCAATAATGATAAAATTTCTTTAATTTTTATGTATATATACTTCCAATACATAGCCTAATTTCACCAATTTCAACGTTTTGTGTGTAGTCTTATACCCAGTTTGGAGGGTCAACACATACCGAATGGCAACAGAGAGAGAGAGAGAGAGAGAGAGAGAAAGGAAGGCGAAGGAACAAAGAAGGAAAGGGGTGGCGGTGGAGGGGGGGGGGGTCGGGGAGAGGTAGGTGGAGCTTTATACGCGTGTTCGTATCCATTTCTGCATAATGGAGTTTTTGTCTCTTGGTACAAGGACAAGTGTCGTTATTCTTTACGTTTAGTGATTCACGATACCCTTATAAATTACGGCACTGGGTGTAATGCACTATAGCAAAATCTCGTTCTGATACGAGTGTTCGTTACAGAAATAGGTATTGCCCAAAAACGTGCTTGCACTGTCTCTGAAACCCATAGTGGGTATGCTGCTTAGTTGTCAATCAAGTTTTTTGTAATCAAGTATTTTTTACAAGCTAGCTATTGAATAAATTTGTATTTTTCTCAATCAAAACATATGCCCCTCAATGCTAACTTTCCTCTTTTAACGACTTTCTGGTCATTGCAAATTCGGCCCCATAATTTCTTATGGTGCGAAAACAGAGGCGCAGGGACCGAAAACGATTGCGTCACACTACGGCGATAATCCGGCAGTAAAACATCTTCATATATCCAAAAAGTAAATAATAAAGATATATATGCGCATTACGATTATACCAATTACATGAAAAGCTGATAATCTGCATGAATAACTGGTAAACTGTTCTGCAAGAAAGTTGAGTAAAGCAATTATTTACAATAGGTACGAAAGTCAAGATGTCGTGACGTCATAATACAGGACTTAAAAGAACATTCTAATTCCAAAAAATAATTACTTAAATTTGAGTCAGAATCGAGTTACTTTTTCAATAATGCGTTATAATGTACTTTTTTTAGGATTGTACACGCTGATCGAACATGGTCCACTCTGGACCCTACGGTTATTTACCCTAGTTAACCCCCTAGTATTTAAAATGTCTTAATCAGTAATTTGTCGCACCAATCATCTCTTCTCCCATACGGGACTCTCGGTCCCCCCCTAGGACTCTCAGTCCCCTTGCCAGAATCGTCTGTTACAAAGACAGGAGAAACACACTCGTTAGCACACATAAGTTTAAAGACAAAGTTAACAGCTTAAATGAAATATGACATTTTACAAGCAATCAACAAGCCACCCCTTTGGCTAAAGTAATTCAACACTTACCCATTCCCAAGCCAGAATATCACTCACAGTTTAAAAAAACACTTTGGCACTCGCCATCGTGGCTCTGCCTTTCTCCCATGGATCTCTCTGCAAGTCTTCCCATAGACTTGGCTAAGGACGCCATTATCAAAGGAAGAGGCGCTCACGTACATACGAATGCACACTTCGCCAACACCCCATGTTACTGGCTACAACCAGTTTCTAAAGGCATTTGAACAAGAGCCCATGAACTGACAAACATTGACTCGCTTAACTATGCATTTTCATATCACGCCATCCCAGAAATGAATGATCAGCTTCCTCAGGTCGTTGCTTCGGCTCTGTTCTGCGCATTCCAAAAAGGTCACAGCACATCACATTGGCATATTAAACATATTATTAATTATAACCCCTGTTATCTCACAGAAGCTCGGCCACCAAAAATTGCTAGCACCCGCCTAGCAAACGGTAAAAAAAACAGCTTATATATATAAGAAAACATTGGCCGGCTCAAAACACAAAAAATAATAACTGCACGTCTCTGGCATTATAAAGTAAAGTCTTATCACGCTTCATCTCAAATAACAGTTGGACGCATAAATTTTTCAATTTGGAATCTTGAATATCCCTCTTTGTCTGCAACTTCCAGCAGACTGTAGTATACTGTAGGAAGGCGAACGGCCTCCCTCCCTGTAGAAGACTTCTAACGGCTTCTGTAGACTAATAGAAACTCTCGTAATCACCCTGGATAAACAACAGCAACATCTCTGCACGGCTGATGGACGTCTTGCTAGCGTCGGGGAACGACGATTATGGTGTGTATGTATGTCAGTCAAGTCATTGGTCAATCAAAAAAGAATTAACCCCAGACATACTACTTCTATCAAATAATGACCTCAAAACGTCAGAAGTACTACCTGAACGTCTCCCAATTAACTCCATCTAATATGACCACCAAATCATAAGTCATTATCACAACTCACAAAGGAAAAAAAAAATATCAAGTACTCTAACTCAATTCTCCAAACTCACTCATCAGCACACACAATCCAGAACTCACAGTAACTCCACGGATTTCTGCACTCACATTTCAAACTCGAATGTTCTCATAAGTAAAAAAAAAAAAAAAGAGCCTAAGAAAAAAAAAAGTCACGTAACAAGCCCAGACCCAAAAAATAAAAAAAATGTTCTCTCAAGCTCTGATATCACAGCAACTCACAAAATCAGTAAAAATCTCCAATGTTTAATAGCAAAAACCCTTACTGCTCACATAATTAATTACAATGAGACTTAATGTCAAACGCCCATTTACGTAAATCGCAACCCAGATAAATTACATCTCCCGTCCAAAAAGAAATGCTATTTAAAGCTAAATCCCCGATTACATCTCTCGTAAGAAAAGGAAGAAAAATAAAAAAAATAAAAGATAATCACAAGTAAACTTCCCCATCACAAAACACATAGTATATGCATAATATACATAATCCCGCATTTTTCCCAAGGAATGCAATATGTATGGTTACAGAATTTTTTGCCATCGCAACCATTCATGTGGCCGTACATGGTCAGAAAGCAAACTCTTACACATGCGCTCTCGTGAAATGCTATTGTCAACATTTCCAGATATTGCAAAACTCTGAGCAATCACCACCAGAGGAAAGGAATCAGCACACAGGACTCATCGCAGCGCTTGTCAGCAGAAAATCCACCTGCAGACATGTGCTCAAACTGCGGCACAAAAAAATGCCTAGTCAGACTCGCAAGTTCGGAAACTCATGATTCTCAAAAAAAAAAAGGTCTATACTGACACGAAGTAAGCACATTTCACTAAATTAACTCCAGGATATGACTAATGTGTTCAAAGACTGTCTCGAAGACGTAACTCTCACATGTCACTGCCCAATTATATAAAAAAAATTATCGCCTATTCGGGATAAAAAAAAACTCCGATAAACTCGTAATGCAGCAATTATATGCCTCCAAAAATAACACACTTGTGAACATAAAAAATGCACAACATCTCCATAGGACCACAATGTAGTAATGCCACTCGCCTCCAAATAGTCACAAAACCAAAAAGAAAGAACCACAGAACTCTTCCCTTGGCTCGAAAAAAAAACTCCCAGAAAAAAAAAAATCATAACCACAAAAAAGGTCACCCGCCAAAGATCAATTCCACCTCCATATATTTCACCATATTAATAATAAAACCACTTCAGTGATAAAAATATTTCCTTCATTTAATTAATAACCACCCCCACCATATTTCTTCTTACTTCTCCAATAACCACGTGTTAATGAAAAACACCCACTCCAGGAATAAAAAAAATATTCACCTTTATTCCGGCAAAAAAAAAAAATACTTACCTCTATTTCACCAATAATTCCATGTGGAATAAAACAAGGCTCCAAAAAATATATCTCCAAGCAGGATAATAAAAAAATGAAATCCCATCTCCAAAAAAATATGCACTCAAAGCATCTAGCTGACCCACTCACAAATATTGCCCATATATCTCCTCAAAAATGTGTCTCCATTTGCAACAAAGATGGCTGCAAAATAAGTAAACTAAACATAGCTCTCACCACCATAGGCAAATATCAAATGGCCAAAATATATCTCCAATATATTATATCTCAAATTATAACTCCAAAATAATATATCTCCAATTCTCTAGGGAATAACTCAATGTTATAGTCAAAAACTATAAACTCTCTCTTTAGCATAACTGCTGAAAAAAGGGCAAAAACTCGGCAAATAAAAATTGTCTAGGAAATTCTAGAAAAAATCACCAATGTGCCACAACTCATTATAACAGAACTCCAGATTCAAAGTGTCTAAGCCAAGACTTCTCCATATGCACTACAACATAAGCCATTGGAAAACTTAACCAAGTTTTCTATCTCTGGCAAAGTTGTCACAAATACAACAAAGATATTGTCCAAGAAAACTCACAATTTCTGGAGCATAAATATCTAGGAAAAAAAATGTAGTGTCATTACGTATGCATTCAAAAAATGCAAAAATTTTCCCATAAATCTCTCTGCAGCATCAAACAGCTGAAAACACAAACACGTTCCCGAACAATGACTCTAAGTCACGAACTGAGGTATTAAAAAAAATTCACACAAACTGGAGAGAAAAAAATAAATTCAAATTCACCCATGATAAAAAAAAAAAAAACTTGTGTCAGCGATGGCTAACTTCTAAAAAAGGATAAAAGAAAAATCAAGGGCATTGTTAACTATCCCCCGTAACCCACGTATATTATCTGCTGAGCTCATAAAAACAGGAAAAACAAAAAAATAATGTGTTGTTAGTTCCTCCCATATTAAAAAAAAAATGTCATCGCCCTTGATAGCATTACAGCACCCACGTATTAGTAAATAAAGAAAAACAGTATCAGAAATATCACTATCAGCGGTATCACCAAAAATTGCTATCATCAAAATCACTAGTATTAGTACAAAAAACATTACTAATGTTAATGCTTGTCCATTCCAGAAAAATTCAGCAAAATTCAGCCAGACTCATCACTCATGAATGACTGAAATATTCTCTAAAGTTACAAAAACTCAACAAATAATTAACCCCAAAACTTCTCCCATAATTCAATGTAATAATTTTCCATGATATAATTATCTGTAATAATTATAAAATAATCTCCCATGAAATATCTCAAATCTCTCGTAAAATAAGTCTCAAGTAATGATAATTCTACTTACGTAATCCTCCCGTAAAATATCTCAAGTAATAATAACAATTTTTAATAATAATAATAATAATTCTCTTGCGAATATCTCAAGTAAGGGTGCAATTCCCCCCGTATACTCTAGTATTGCCAAACCCACAGTATACACCACCATTGCCACACCCAAAATCAACACCACTCACCGGTATTTTAAAGTAATCCCTCCAACACAATAGAAAAAATAATAATCTCTGTGTCCCCATTATATTTGTGTCTTCCAAAGCATAAGGAAAACTTACACACATCCCATGCATTTCATTTCCTTTTCTCTTCATTCGAGAGAAAGAAAATCTCTTTTCATTTCCTTTTCTCTTCATCCAAGAGAAAGAAAATCTCTTTTCTAAAAAAAAAAACCCTACGGGCATCTCACATCATCAACTAATCAATCAGCTGATGTCCTGGCATTGAAAAATTCATTATCAAGGGCAAATTTGTCTCCCAACACCCCAACAAAGAAAAAAAAAAGAAGTTCACCCCCACTGAGAAATAAAAAAAAAAAAAAAAAGAGTTTCACCCTCCACCGGGCGTTGAAACACCCCCCAGTCAAGCGATACCCCCGAGGCATACCAGTAGTACCCTCCCTTGCAATACCTCCGAGGCAAGCCAATACTCCCCTTGCAACCTCTCTGCACCGGTTAGCAGAAATTTGCTGAGCCCATAAGAACGACTGTGCGCTCTCTGTCTCCAAGCAAAAAAAATGCAACCCAAGCACAGTTCCGCATGCATGAAAAATATTCATGCACACGCATACACCAAACAAGACGAATGCGTCCATTCTAAACACGTGCCAATAAAGAAAAGCACATCACTTTCTGCTATTATGGGGGAAAAATGTGGTATTTTAAACCAGTCCCATTACACTGAATGATTCAAAAAACCCTCCTCAAGATTAGAAAAAGGTTCTTTAACACTCACCACTTCTCAATGGAATAAAATACGACCGCAAAACATGCTAATCCCGTTGGCACAATGCAAAGTCGATCACTCACACACACACACGCAGACGCACGCTAGGCGAGAAGGCACTTGCCGATCTTTCACTCACAAGCCAGACTGAGTCACTCACGCCTTAGAGCGTCTCGGTACGGGCAAATTTGATGACCCTAATACAATTTCTTTCCTCAGCACCCCACCCTCACGGATGGATATTTCTCTACCCGTTTCACCTAGTCACTGAAATCTAACATATTGCCACAACCAGACACTCTGAAAATGGCATTTAATCTCACAAAAGGCATAACAACGGTTCAAGATATGCTGCCACCACTGTAACGAGATAAGGCAAATTGATAACACATTCCATCTCTCTCTCTCTCTCTCTCTCAGCGATCATCGGCTCAGCCTACGCACTCTCTCTCTCTCGACTTGCGACCTCTCTCTCTCTCTCTCTCGACAACCTCTCTCTCTCTCTCTCCATTCTAACAGGTCATCAAATGAGAATCAAAGTTATATAAAAAAAATAATGTTTATTCAACAATGGAAAGATAATAATCCAAGTCTCACAGACTAACTAACTCAGTTAACCCACCAGTATTTAAAATGTCTTAATCAGTAATTTGTCACACCAATCATCTCTTCTCCCATACGGGACTCTCGGTCCCCCCCTAGGACTCTCAGTCCCCTTGCCAGAATCGTCTGTTACAAAGACGGGAGAAACACACTCGTTAGCACATAAGTTTAAAGACAAAGTTAACAGCTTAAATGAAATATGACATTTTACAAGCAATCAACAAGCCACCCCTTTGGCTAAAGTAATTCAACACTTACCCATTCCCAAGCCAGAATATCACTCACAGTTTAAAAAAACACTTTGGCACTCGCCATAGTGGCTATGCCATTCTCCCACAGATCTCTCTGCAAGTCTTCCCATAGACTTGGCTAAGGACGCCATTATCAAAGGAAGAGGCGCACACGTACATACGAATGCACACTTCGCCAACACCCCATGTTACTGGCTACAACCAGTTTCTAAAGGCATTTGAACAAGAGCCCATGAACTGACGAACATTGACTCGCTTAACTATGCATTTTCATATCACGCCGTCCCAGAAATGAATGATCAGCTTCCTCAGGTCGTTGCTTCGGCTCTGTTCTGCGCATTCCAAAAAGGTCACAGCACATCACATTGGCATATTAAACATACTATAAATTATAACCCCTGTTATCTCACATATATATTATATATAAAACATATATATATATATATATATATATATATATATATATATATATATATATATATATATATATATATATGCGATGCTAGTTATGCTTTTAACATTTCGTTCGATACTTACGAACTGCCTATTCTTGAATCTCTGTATTAAATAGTTGACACCTAAACTGAACTCGCACATTTCCTCTGTTCTACTGTATACTTGGCCTTAATGATTTTGGTTTTCGTCGCTTTTTACCCACCGTACTGTACTTACTCAGTATTCAACTTTCCGTATGACAGGTCCTTTTTTTTTAACTCTCCGGTTTTTGTAAATATTATGTTAGTTTTAACTGTTATTTAAATTTTAGTTGTTTTAAGTGATTTTTAATGTTTTTAATTTGTTTTTTATTGTTCTTCTGTAGTCCTGAATGTAAACGCGTTGGCGAATAAATGTTATCTTACTTGATAACTGGCTGTCTACTTGTCACCTATCCTTGATGTAAACTACAGCCTTATTCTCTCTCTCTCTCTCTCTCTCTCTCTCTCTCTCTCTCTCTCTCTCTCTCTCTCTCTCTCTCTCTCTCTATATATATATATATATATATATATATATATATATATATATATATATATATAATAATATACACACACCTCTCTCTCTCTCTCTCTCTCTCTCTCTCTCTCTCTCTCTCTCTCTCTCTCTCTCTCTCTCTCTCATCTCTATATATATATATATAATATATATATATATATATATATATATATATATATATATATTTATAATATACTACATCTCTCTCTCTCTCTCTCTCTCTCTCTCTCTCTCTCTCTCTCTCTCTCTCTCTCTACATATATATATATATATATATATATATATATATATATATATATATATATATATATATATATATATATATATATATAGACACGGAGTAGGTAGACAGAAGAAGGTTGTAGTTTACATCAAGGATAGGTGACAAGTAGACAGCCAGTTATCAAGTAAGATAACATTTATTCGCCAACGCGTTTACATTCAGGACTACAGAAGAACAATGAAAAACTAATTAACAACATTAAAAATCACTTACAACAACTAAAATTTAAATAACAGTTAAAACTAACGTAGTATTTACAAAAACAGGAGAGTTAAAAAAATGGACCTGTCATACGGAATGTTGAAGACTGAGTGAGTACAGTACGGTGGGTAAAAAGCGACGAAAACCAAAATCATTAAGGCCAAGTATACAGTTGAACAGAGGAAGTGTGCGAGTTCAGTTTGGGTGTCAACTATTTAATACAGAGACATTCAGGAATAGGCAGTTCGTAAGTACTGAACGAAATGTTAAGAGCATAACTAGCATTGCATTCCGTGTGGCAGAGTGAAAGTATGGACTGCTAGAATTAATTATAGATCAAATATGGTCAGAGTACCCCCCGACTAGACGATACCCAGAGGTCTGTTGCTCCTCAAGTATAAGAAATGTCGATAATAAATTGGCACTGCTCAGTGATAGCTTGGCACTCGAGGTCTCACAGGAGGTGCCGCAGCGTAAGAGGCATTCATTGATTAACTTCTGCCCCGTCCAACACGCTGACTTCCTTCTTGGAGTGACAAATTTCCCGAAGTTATTTTAATAGCAGGTGGACTGACTTAATTGCCTTTGAATAACGACCTGTCATACTGCAGTAATGACGTTTCGTTGGTATGATTATATACTAGTATTTCAGGGTAATGTACCAGTAATCAGTATTTTTTTCCTACACGTTACTTATTTTGGACCATGAATTTCTTAAGGAATTGGGAATTAAAAAGTTATTTTTTCGCGGAAAAAATTGGTTCATTTCTTAATCCATTTAATGTCTGTGAAATATACCTTTCGACCCTCGTCTATAAGGTCTTTTCATTTGCATAATTTGACATAATGAATGGTAATGAATTATGGAGCACGACAATCAATGTTCTTATTAACGCCCTGGTTACTAAAGATTTTTATTCTTCATCCATCATCTTTAATGACTCTAAGGAATGTGACGACATTACGCACTCGTGGATATACATAGACTCGATTTTTTGTATCATTAGAGGAAAAAAAGGGAGGGGGAAACAATCGTTGAATCCAGCTGGTATGATGCAAAAGTCCCTGTTTGATACAGGGGATGGAAATTTTTGTCAATCAAATCCTATAATTAAACGATGCTGATTAAAGAGTCATCATAATCCACGTAGATCAAAAGGTACCATTGTTCAAAGATTTATTATTGCGAAAGTTTGTCCATATTATACTGCCGCCGTCCGAGCTCTGTTGTTTTGATTTCCATTACTATTTTGTATGTTTTGTTGAATGCTCAGTCGTTTTTATAAATGATGCTATTTCTGCTTTCCACAGACTATTCTTTAGCTGTTTGCCTAATTCGAGCAGGCAATGTTTCACCATTGGTCCTTATTTCGAGATCAATTGGTTTCGTTAGTTTTTTTTCCGTATATTTCTTAACCTTATAAATCTCTCTCTTGGTCTGGAGTTTTTCCTTAACGGAGTAAAATTATTACATTTCCTGGTAAGGTATCAATTTAGCAAGCGAACAATTAATTTTATGTCAGTCTGAAAAAGTACGCCGTGAAATCACAAATTTTAAGCCGTTTTGAAATTGGAATTTAAAGCTCAGATTAAACTAAAGATATAAATGGATATTCATTTATTACGAGGATATATTCAGTTTTATACTCTAATCTCTTGCACAGTTTGAGTACATATCAGACTTTTCCTTGGTCATCTGAGATATATCAGTGTTTTCTTTTCTTTGGGTTCCGTAAATGTCATAGGCTTCTGATTTAAGGTTTGAGATATTTATAACTGACATCACCGGAAGATGACAGATTCTTTTTGATTGTTCCTTTGCTGTTAGGTAAGGCCTGGTCAGAATTTTCCAAAGGATGGTTGGTAGATGTTTCTGAATATTTGAGTTTCCTTCCCTAACACTTTTGAATTACTAGTAAATGCTTCGCACATATTGAGCTTGTTCCGACAACTATGATAATCAAATGCTGGAGTTCCCGTTGCTATATTGTTAAAACTTTTTCAAAATCTGCTTCTTGACTGATACTGTGTGTCTATGTTGTTACGTGTTTTTAAGAAGTTTATGTCTTCTTTAACAAGGTAACATTGTGTATTCTTTAACGAAGTAACATTGTGTATATTGACAACCTAAATGTTGACCTCCTCAAAACATCATATATTGTTATCTTTTTATATTTATATTTACTATTAATTAAGTACGTACTAAAATGGAGTGGATTATCGCAGAACACATGCAGAAACTTTGTACAGTGTGCACATAGAAAATTGGGGAAAATTATAACTTGAGAGGATACAATATTATGTGTAAATACCGGGATAGTTATATCTGTTTTGAACTAATACAGCCATAAATCGACCTCTTCCTTATCCCCCGCCCAAACAAAAATGATAAAAAAATTAGAAATATTGTCCTGTGAATGGTAGTTTTTGTGGAATTAATACTACTATTTTGTATGTATAAACGATAGGCCCGATATGATGAAAATACATTTTCAGAAGTTCATGAAATTTATGTAAAATGGTAAGGAATGTTATGAAACCAAGTATTTTTCTTATATATATATATCTATATATATATATATATATATATATATATATATATATATGTGTGTGTGTGTGTGTGTGTGTGTGTGTGTGTGTTGTGTGTGTGTGTGTTAAAGGGAATATATGAAATCTAGGGATTTCACCAAATCCCTAGGGCATAATATGTGAAATAACCAATTCGCTTAGGAACATTTGACCACCGAGGGCTAGTACTAAACACGGCGAAATAGTAATTCGTCTACACTGTTTCGCCGTGTTTCGAACTAGTCCCGTGGGGGTCAGATGTGTTTTGCCGTGTTTAGTACAGCCCCTGAGGAGTCAAATGCACTTAGGAACATTTGATTCCCCACGGGCTCGTACTAAACACGGCGAAATACATTTGATTCCCCCACGGGGTCGTACTAAACACGGCAAAATACATTGATTCCCCCACGGGCTCGTACTAAACACGGCGAAATAGATTTGATTCCCCCACGGGCTCGTACTAAACACGGCGAAATAGATTTGATTCCCCCACGGGCTCGTACTAAACACGGCGAAATAGATTTGATTACCCCCACAGGCTCGTACTAAACACGGCGAAATACATTGATTCCCCCACGGGCTCGTACTAAACACGCGAAATACATTTGATTCCCCACGGGCTCGTACTAAACACGGCAAAATACATTTGATTTCCCACAGGGTCGTACTAAACACGGCGAAATACATCGGACTCCCTAGGGGCTAGTACCAAACACGGCGAAACAGTGTAGATGAATCACCGTTTCACTGTGTTTAGTACTAACCTTCGGGGTTCTAATTGGTCATTTCACATTCCGTGGGAATATGTGTATGCATATATTATGTAGGTATTATAAAAATATATATATATATATTATTATATTATATATATATATATATATATATATATATACGTATATATAGATATTTTATAGATAGATAATAATAGTAATATATATAGATAGATAGATAGATATAAATATAGATATAGATACATACATACATACATACATACACACACATATGCACACATTGATAATCGGAGTTAATCCAGAGGAAAATGATCCGACCGGTCCTGACGTATTCATATTTACATAAAATGTCCGGAGCATCAGGTGTTTTACATAACCCATACAAAATGCTTAGCAGTAGATGTCTTGAAGCACTTTACATGTGTCACTAGTCTCTCTCTTGAACTAAATCATGCAGTTCCAGGACATTACTGCACTTCCGTCCAATTACCCTTACTATTATATCCAGTATGTTGTTGGTCTCTCTTCCTTCCCTAACACTTTTGAATTACAAAATTTTACCAAATAAATTCCTCTGTTCTCGCCACGTAACCCCACCACCTCAAAAGATTTTTCATGGCTCTTTTCATCATTGTTTACCTCTTTACCATATCTCTATCTTATCCTTCGTTTCTGACTCCTACCATTCATAATCTTCATATCTGATGCATATTATCTTAGTATTGTTCACCTTTTCCTTTTTTATGCTTCCATGATCTACCCTACACTTATGTGAAGACGTATTTGCGCAACAGTCCCTACATAAACTTTGAGTGTGCATTCATGGACATCACTTTTCTATTTCAAAACTTTTGGAAAGAAACTTCTGCCTTTCTTCTCCCACGTGTTATGTTAATCATGTCTTCCACTCGATGATTCGTTATATTATTTTTAAACATACAAATCAATCATTTCCATTCTTCCACATTCCGTACTTTTCGTAATGCTCCATCTTCCTGGTTTCCATATTCCATCATTTCATTAATCTTTTTATCATTAGTCCTTCCTCTGACTTCTCTGGGTATTTCAGCCATGTTTCATATCTAATTTGAAACCAAAAATAATCATTGTTACCATGGCATATTCCAACACCTACACATCTAATTATAAGAAGCTTCAAATTATCCTCAAGACATTACCTTCCCCATCATCCATCATATACACTCAGCATTCTCGACATCGCAGCTTTGTCACCTCTCGTCAGAATTTTGAAGGTTTATGTTTGCCCCATATAGCTTTTGACAGAAACCAGAAGAGTTCCGTCCTATTTCGTCTGTCAGTAATCTGTCATGCAGCTTCTACAGAACGCTAATATTGTAATTCCCCAATAATTACTACAGTCACCTCCTTATAATTTTATCCAATGCAGATAGGCTGTTATGGAACCGTTCCATCACCAAAATGTTCAGCATACATTGTGGTCTTCTTATCAGTCACACAAGCAGTCGTAGCAGAGTTTGAATTTACGCAAGGTAGAACTGCTTATGCTCCTGCTAAATGTACCTCTGTTGACCTAGAAAATGTATTATGTATTTGGTACAAGTTAGCTGTGATGGGTTGTAACCGTGGGAAAGGAAGACGTTTGAGCAGCACCCTCAGCCCAAAAGATTTTCAGTGAGTTGGAAAGTTGACACATGGATATTAATTATTTCTCTCTCTCTCTCTCTCTCTCTCTCTCTCTCTCTCTCTCTCTCTCTCTCTCTGCAGCTCTTGCAAAAGTATTGTCTTGTCTCCATACCTACTAACAATTTTCAACTTTTGTCAAGCGCAATCTCTTCGCCTAATTAGTAGGGTATTTTCCTCTGTTCTAAATTTCTAAGTTCATTATAAATTGATTTATAAACTGCGGGCTAGGATATCAATATATGCAACCATCAGCGCTCTTCTACGTTACTTCACATATTATTTTTATAATAATAATGATGATGATAATATTAACAATAATTGATATATAAAGATCCCGTGGCAGGCATTGCATTGGGACAAATAAAGTGCTTGCGTTCTAAACTTTTGTGCGAGATCATGCAGCGTATGCACAAGTGCATTCTGAAGCAAAAATGTGTCCAGTGAAGGATGAATTTCTTCATCATGTATTCCAGTTGGAGGCAGACCAATCTTTTTGGTGTGTATTGCATTTATGATGATTTTCATTAACAGGAGTATCAGTAAATGAATAAAAAAAATTATGCTAAAATTGCAATAAATGAAGGTGGAACTTCAGTTACCTAAGTTACAGATAGGATTTATTGAATCGGCTAATATCATGACTATAAAGTAGTAAGAGCTACTGCAAATCTAGGGCAAAGTTCAATGGCAAATTGTTGTCAGTGGAAGATAAGTTCATTGAAATCATTGCAAATATTGCAACAAATGAAGGATAGTTAAGTGGCAAAAACTGCAATAAATGAAGATTAACATACATTGTAGTATATAAAGGACAGAATACATTTACAAAATTTCAGCAAGGATAACACATAATTCCATGGAAGTTATGATAGTAAATGACAGGCGAGAGTCACTGGCAGGAATTGTAGTAAATGAAAATTAAGATTTATCGGAAGAAAATACAATAAACGAAGGATAAAGTAAAGTTAAATAAATCTCATTTAGTAAATAATGAGAAATAGTGCCAAAAATTGAAGCAAAATTAAAGATGAGATTTGATGAAACCATATTAAGATATGATTCATGGGTGTCGTACGTCAAGGCTACGACTCTCTCAGGAAGGAATTGCAGTAGATGAAGATTAAGACTAGCAGAAATGACGACCAATAACCAATAGAATTCCGTGACAGAATTTTTTGTTGGAAATCAAAGACACGATTCAGTTACAGCAAATTAAATAGCTTAACGATTAGAGTTTGTGGTGCCCATGTCAGTAAATAGCCTGAAACTGATTTAAAAAATTGTTGTATGCGAATGAACAGTAACATTGTGGGAGGAGTAGCAGAACTATAAATGAATGAATGAATGCGATAGATAACAAGTTTGGGAAGAAAAGGAAAATTGAATTTATATTATTTCCGGCAATACGAATGCAAAATTGATCAATGAAATCATTTATTTTAAGTCGCTCAAGAGGAGAAGAGTAAACTTGGTCTCGATGTAGATTGTAAATGACTCCATCATTATTATTTGGTGAAATTTGTTTGGTGGGTTAGAACGGACCAATGGCCTTTATGGAAGAGCTATTGTTTAACTTTGAGAAGGATTTTGATTTCGTTTATTCAATCATCTTTTAAAGATGAATAATCCCGGATTTCAGTTACATTTAGAAAATCAATACATGGATTTGAAGTAAACAAATAACAGATATTTTTCATATGTAGGTACTATTGTCAACACCCGCAAACATGATTTCATTTCATTTGTTTGTTTGATTATATCGTTATTATCCGTCATATAAACTTTGTTTTAAATAATTCATGGAGAATGACTGCTTTAGGTCTGAAGGCATAACTCAACCTCCCCCTTCCCTGAATTCTGATCCCCACCCCCTCTACCCCCACCCACCCTTGCTCGTCTAGCCACATTCATAGGTCCGCCCCTTCCGTGTTAATGCATTTTTGCGGCAACATTCATTCAGTGACATAGTATGACATTTTCAAATCTCTTTATTATAATTTTCTTCCATAAATAATTGTAAGATCAATGTAAATAGATTGCTTTGGGAATTATTACCAAGATGGACACTTGTTCAGCGCATATTGCAAACACGCGTAGCTGGGGGCTTGTGGCATACACATGCCGTCGTTGTGACGGGCAAATTAAATAATTCACGTTAATGGCCCTAGAACACTTAAAAAGTGCCTCTTATGGCACCACTTGAATCGCTGGCTCTCCTTAAGAGTTCGTTTCGTCTTGATCTTTCATTGTTACGAATAGACACCGTGGTGTCATATTTCTAAATGGAAAATAGTAGTATTGCTCTTATTAACGTTATTGATGTTGTTTAATCATTATGATATTGATGTTGTTGCTGTTATCAAATATAAGCAACTGAATGACACTGTAGACGATGAAAATGACTCATAAATAGAAACTTAGGTAAACTGGTCGGACCTTAAATCGTAATGTTGAAATACCTGCGTGCTCCGGTGCTACTGACTGCTATATTGATATTCGCCTTCACATTCTTGAGATTAACACTGCCGTCCGCATTCCTCGGTTTGTTTATTTCTATATAATTGAGGCCGTTTTTGGCATGAACTAACTTTATTTTGATTGCAATGGCTTTAGATCACGGAAGAAATAATCCACGCACTTTTTCAGTGCCATTCATTCATTTCGTAGACACAAGACAGACATTCTGAAAAGCATCTATTTGTTTCACTGGAAATTCAACAGCTTCCTAGTGCCCCTGTTTTTCCTTTAGTCATTTTAGGAAATAGATTTTATTATTTTGTGGGGCCAACTGGACGCTTGTTACAGTAACAACTGGATTATTCCTCGCCTTTTGTAAAATACAGTTATGATTTTACAAGTGGCTGTCGTATAGCCATCAAAACAACGTACTTAAGGAGGAATACAAGAAACTGGTGAAATAAATTAGGTATTAGCTATCTTGATAGATTTATAAGCCCAGAGGTATAAACAGACCAATGAAGAAAGCGAAGACAAATTTTCTTAACACCTGTTTTCTATATATTTGAATCGTTATGCATCAAAAGTGTCTTTTGCATTGGAACTTCAACTTTTTCCTAACATCTTACCGTCTCTGGTCCCCTTGAGATAAGTATAAAGGAGACAGGAAAATGGTATGTCTCTTTGGGTGCGAATTTCAGCAGAAAGCCGCGGGCAAGTTAGTCGAAAGAAGAAAGGAGGTTCCCATTTTTCAAGAAGCCTTTATTCTCTGGGTTCCTCCTCAACTCTTCAGATCGCATTTCAAACTTGCATGGCCAATGAGCGTCTGAGTGAGTGCGACTCCTCTTTCCATTGTCGGAGAGGCTGTGAAGGAAAGTTTCTACCTAATTGAAGAGTTTGTAGAGAAGGAACGTCATCATCGCCTCTCGTCAACTTTTCTTCTTCAGACGGACGCTCGAACTAGGGGGCCAATCACGCTATGTTCGGTTTCTTGAATGGGCGTGTGCATGTGTGCGCGCAAGAGACAGACCATGGCAGTGCTCTAATGCTCAGAACTCCGTGTTTTCCTGTTTTTTCTTATGTTAATAAAGGAGATTTTGCTCATTTCCATTTTCATTATTTTGAAGCCAGTTAATTTTACTGTAGGTGTAAAGCAAATATAATGATTTTCGTGATATGTTTTCCATAAGACGTTTTTTAATCTTTGTCTTTAGTTTGTAACGGGAAATATTTTTTTTTACTCCTATCAAATAATAGCTATTCCTTCAAGAATAACTTGTTGGTTGATGCCATTTTGATGAACAAAGAATTCTTATACAAATTCAACCCAAAGGTTCTAACATACTTGAGATATCACGTTAACGGTAAAATTCTTGCCAGTACCTTTCGTAGATTTCAGAATTGACTATTGTTATATCAGAAAGGAGTTCTAGAAAGAATTTTCTTCTAGCTGAGTAAATATGTTTCCTGAGGTTAGTGCGTAACTTCCTGCAATTGTCCCTCAACCGCTCGGTCATTTGGTCTCATCCAATATAGAATTCGACTACTATTCATTTCAAGGACCGCGAGTCATCGTTTTTCTCAAATACCTTTCGAACTAATTAGTTGATAGAAATGGTACTTTGACACAGTGTACAAGTTACCTCCCGCAAATTGTCAAATGGTGGTAGTTAAAGCGTGTACTCTTGAATTACAAGGTCATGCCAAGCATCGCCAACCTATGCTTTCGAACCCTCCCTACATACCTCCCACCCCCCAAATTCCCCTCCTCATCCCTCCCTCAACCCATCTTCCTAGCCTTCCCATCTCGGCCTCAAATACCCTGCTTATTAAATTATATTAAGTAATAGTATTGGATGTTATAAATATGTTGGTTTTTGTAGATTCTGTATTCATTTAATTATTGTTATTGTATTTTCTTAAATTATATAAATGGGAGTTGGCTAAAGAGCGTATGACCGTCACCCTGTTCACCAAGGCCGCTCACTTCCCCTAAATCCCCAAGTAGGGGGATCTTTGTCTACTTCCTCATTACGTCTGCCACTGAATTGCCGTAAAAGAAAGGGTGTAATTTAGGGGAAGCTACTATAATAATGCCAGTGTGTGTGTGTGTGTGTGTGTGTTTCTCACTTTAATACTTCAAATCCAACTCGTTCAAAAGTTTCTGTAGATTTACTGATTTGCAAATAGCTCAAACAGTAATGCTAAAACACATACAATTTCCTTTCTGCTAATCTAATGCTAGGAATAAGGATGTAATTCTTGTACCGTACTGAGTTTAGTGAGTGAGTTGTCTCATGCATCTTGAATTACTATATTGCTTATCATTAATGTAAAGTGACTCACTATATTCATATATATATACATATATATATATAATATATATAGATATATATATATATTATTATATATATATATATATATATATATATATATATCTATATATATATATATATATATATTATATATTTATATACCTATTTTTGAGATAGGTTCCAAAGAGGACTTTACTTGTGTTTCTTACAGTTGGTACAGTCGTTTCTGAAGACTGCTTAAGTGTTACCTATTACCCTATTGATTGTGTGTGTGTGGACTTGTATCTTTATTTATATTTCTCTCGTTTGTCCTGTGTAACAACTAAAATCTGTAGTGGAAATCTGGCACAGCTATTAGATATATTACTCTGTTGGTTCTTCCAGCATTCCTTTTATAGATAGAATTATCATTTCCAGTTATAGATGTATGTGCTTCGGTTCAACCATAAAATTGAAGAACATATATCATCTAACTTTTTTTTTCTTTAACTTGAGTCGAACTGCGTAATACCCTCAAGGCCTCCAAACCCGACAAAATTCTCTCTTCGCCTCGTGTCCTCTTTATTCAATAGCGTCCCTCCATAGAGATGCGGCTCGTGCCGATTCCATGGGAGCGAAGCATCACTTTCCTTCTGCCTCCAAAGGTCACCCTTTTATTTCATTCCCCAGGCCAAGGATAGGTAAGAGTCTAACACTGAGCGTCCCGTTCAAGCAGTCTCCTTACACCTTATGAACGTGGTTTACTGGGAGAGTTGAAAAGACAAGAGACCTACAGGAATTCTGAGGTCAGTCGCAACCTCTTTGGTCTCGCCAAGTCGCTCCGTTATGCAACTTAATCAATTATGGAAAGTTCAGAAATTAATTCATCTGAACTAATATATCATTGTATCATAATCGACCAGAAGCTTTGAATTCGGAGATATAATTGAATTTCATATATATCTTGACTCTGTTGATTCTGTGTATAATACTGTTTCATCATCATAAATATTTTAATAATGTAAATGTAGATCAAGACCGAAAAAGAGAAAATACCACTCTATCAGTCGACTGAATGCCAAGTAGTGACAAGGATCTAAAGCCTACATAATTAGTGGTCTTAACAAAACTTTGCAGGTAATTCGTGTTTTTCATTTGAGCACAGTATTTTTCTGAAAATAACAGGGTTTCTTGTCGAAAGACTCCTTCTAAAACCAGTAATGTGATGATATAAACCGGCATAATTTCGAAAAGTTACGAGTGAAAGTGAGTGTGCAATCACCTGGTTTCTTAAATGGAAGTTTGATGACCTACTGAAATGAGGCTTGTTAAGACAACTTCGCTCATCTTGGGTTCACTGTATATTTGGAAGCTCTATTAGCGAAGTCCTTTTCATCCTCAGAGTCGCAGCCCGCGACATTGATGACTTTTACAAAACTACAAGGATATCCTGTCTCACTGACTGAGGAGAGAGACGGAATACGTCCTTGACGTAAAGATTTGTGTTTTTTTATATATATAATCAAAGCTCTCTCTTTTTACGGTAATACATTTGTCTTGAGCCAGTGCCTTTAATTAATATATTGAGTGGTTCTAGTTAATTGGAGCAATTAATCTTATCAGTAGCAGATTCCATTACGTTATGGGTCTTCATTACTAATGTAGTGTGTTTTTAACCAATGACCTGAATTTGCAGTATCGGAAAACTTAATAAGAAAGGTTATTTTTCGTGTTCATGTGCTCTTAAAGTTCTCAACTTTTTTTCTTATTTATTTATTTTCTATTATTTTGTTTTTTTTTTGCAACACGAGGCACTACTTCCCCAATGATGCTGAATAGATGAAACCGTTGTTTTAGATTTAAGTCACATCATTAGTGATTTTTCAGAACTTTTGCTAAAGCCTGAATTAAAAAAAACTCTGTGTGGTAATAATGTTAACACGAACGTAGTGAGAGACCGGTTTTTTCTTAATTGATGCTCATATTCAGGAATAATGCACCTGGCACCGCTGCCAGTGGTTACTCCTACTGGCGCTTGAAGCTGTTTAACAAGTTCTCATCAAATAAAAACCACAGTTATGACATTGCATTGTCTCTTGTCCAACATCAGAAGGTGTGTGGTAAATATGTTACTAACTAGATTTATTATTGGTCAGCCACCCAAATGTTAACGAAACCAAGCTTTGTCTACCTTTACCGACATTAAGGCCATTCATGTAAATTACCGATTGATTTATGAAATTTAGGCAGTGAAACCAGGCACTGGGGCATATTTGTTAATTGGGCGCTTCAAAAGGCAGTGAAAAGGGTGAGTTGAAATGGCCATACAGTAAGATAAAAGATATACAAAACACAAAGGAAATGAAATACAAGGGTGAACTGGAAGAAACCCCGTATTTGCACTGAGAAGCTATAGGTGTGAACAGCAAAACTGAAGAAAGGAGGAAGTGGGAATGAGCGTTATCAAAAGCCTAAAAAGTCGATGCAGCTAAGGGCTGAAGGTATGCTGCAAACACCCTTTGGTAATGCCTATTTGACCAGTTGTTTAGTGAATGTGTTGCAACAGGCATGCAACTAGAATATATATCTAAACGAGCCGAAGGTTTTCTGTGACACCACAGTCATTCAGATACACCGAAAAAAGTAGACAGTCTTGCAGTACTGGAGTAGTACGCCTTAAAGATTGTACACTTATATAAAAGAAGCAGGAGTCTTACCTGATTCAACCCAAAATAGATGCACTTAACGGGCTCTGCTTATGTTTCCCCTCAGTGGGTCGTATTTAAATAGGGAACTATTGTCAGAGAAAAAGAGTCTTAATACTTTTGATGTCTTGTCTTTTTAGGTCATTACTACAAATGAGAGTATTTGCCATCTTCTCATCATTATTGATGATACCATCTCCGTTTAGAACTTGTGCCTAGCAAATGAAATGTCAAAACTCCCTCTACGTCGTATTTGTCCTTAATTTCTGTTATCCTAAAACAGCGAGCATTTTCTGTTGTCATGAATTTTGACGAGAACTGCTCAATGTCTATGAGGCAGTTCTTTCATAAATTTTTCCCTTTCTCATCATTTCTTTATGATTGCCTGCAGGATTGACTAACTACCTTTGTTAATTGTTTGATCGTTTGGTTGATTGTCTAGCAGTGAAAAAATACATTGAAAGTCGTAGGTATTAACAAATGTTGCATGTGAACTGGGCAAGATAGTGATAAGGTCAATGAAATGGATTATTCTTCAAATAGCCTGGATTACAGGTAGTTCTGTGCTACAGAATTATTACGCAGCGGGGTTGTGGTAAACCTATGCAAAATGATCTCCTCTCAAGTTTTCTGTTCATTGAAATTCAGAACAGCTTTCCCTTCGTTTAACCTTTTCAAGCTTTCTCAAATTCCATCTCAGATTCGTTAGATATTCGTAAACCAGAACCTCATTTTAACTTTAGAACACCATCAATGATCTTAATTTAAAAACAACAGTATTTCACATCTGAAAAATCGTGCTGTCATTATTGGCAAAATCAACATTTAAAACTGAAGCAAAAATCGCATCCTTTTAACTTATTAGTTTTATTGGACCATCCGTTTCCCCAATTGCGTTTATATGAAAGACAGAATATTAATGATGCCTCACGGAAACCTCTGGGCACTGATTTCCTTGTCGTGAAACATCTATTTGTGTGTGCTAATGGAAACCATTAGGGATTGATATTAAAACGAATATAATGATATACATCTAACATGGAATAATTTGTTTGATTTGGGAGGTAACGCTGTTGATTTTAATTATAAAATAATTTAATATTCCTTGAATATTATGATTAGTTTGAGATGAACTGTTTTCCGCCCTAATGAATATAATGTAAGTAGTAATCAATTTATAATTATTTTTAAATTAAAGTCTTAATTAAAGGAAAGCGTTGTTTAATGATTCAAAGTCTAATTATCTTATTCATTCTCGAAGTAAATACTGTAAAAAGACTGTTACTTATTCCTTGAGAGCTTAATACTCATAAGGAACTCAAGTCAACATGTCTGTATGCCATTAGCTGCTCGTTTGGTTCATTACCGTGCCCGTCGCAGTGAAGGCGTGGTTCTTGCTTTATTATAGTTTCAGGAATGTATTAACTTATTTAATACTAAGTGGTCGATTGAGTTGTAATTTTCATTACTGCTTAATTTTTAAAATTTCTTGAAAGTTCCATCAAGGTTTTTATTACCCCAATCTTCTTTCAAACAATCATTAACAAGGTTAAACTAATTCATCTCTCTTAAGCAAAACCACACGAAAAACGCTATATGTGGCTGCTCATTTCATGCTCAATGAAGACCCCATCAATTTTAGTTCAATGTTCTTACTTATTATATTATAATATTTATATTTTATAGATATATATATATATATATATAGGATATATATATATATATAATATTAGATTATTTTATATTTTACATATATTATATTATAAATAATATATATATATATATATCTATATAGAATATATATATATACACACACACACACACACACACACACACAAATTCTTATTAGTAAGATGCAATCAAGAAAATATAGTTTTTTGGGCTGTTCAGGCCTTAGTTAAAATTCAGTTTCTCTTCATAACTAAAACATATGATCTTTTCGAATTTCACTTTTATTTTGTTAGCGCAATTATCCTGAAAATTTTGTATAGAGTTGCCGCTTATGGGAGAAAGTTACCTTGCCTTTTGGTGGTATCTTTTTTTGGATTTGTTGATATGCTTCTGAGAGAGAGAGAGAGAGAGAGAGAGAGAGAGAGAGAGAGACATGGGAGGGTGAGTTTTAATGAGTGGACGCCCTAGAGAGCCAAAGTGGGTTTAATTTTTGCGCGGGAATTCCATACCTCACCAGGGGTCCGGTGTCAATTATTTAGGTCGGGTATATAACGGGGAAGTCGTGCCAATTTTAATTGAAAGAAACATATCTCCGTTGTTGCTAGATGATAATGGCCGACGCGCACAGACTTTAGGTGACAGTTTTATTCACATTTTGGGTCTGAGATAACGCTCTCAGGCCATCTTAATACTCATTGAGCATCTCTCTCTCTCTCTCTCTCTCTCTCTCTCTCTCTCTCTCTCTCTCTCTCTCTCTCTCTCGTTGTTTATTCCAATTATTCTTCATATGCGTTGTTAAACAAACTTCATTCTCTCGCGTCTCTTTTACTATCATTATCTCTGTCTGTTTAATTTTAAGACTTATGATCTCCTCTTACTAAAATAACTCTTATCGTGGTGCGGAATGAGCATCCTTCATTATATTAATTTATTCTCTTAATTTCCATTACTTAACGTTGCCTCCAGCTGCAAAAGGAAATGATTGCCACATTTAACTCTTCTCTACTTTATGCTTAGAAATGTTTTATCTTTTGTGTCCGTCGTAAGATCCTGTGCTTCAGCGCTTGCAAGTTCATTGCTGACATTTTCGCCAGATGTTTAATAGATCAATAAAATGGTCCATCTTCAAATGTGCTCGTCTTTATGAAGGGTATAAAATGATACAAATATTAATGGAGACATCGTACCTGGTAGTGCACATACCTATGTATAGTACACACACACACGCACACATACATACTACATAATATATATATATAATATATAGTATACCATATACATATACATATGTAATATATGTGTATATATAATATATATATATATACATATATATATGCATTAATATATATGTATATATATATATATTATTTATTTATTTATTTATTTATATATATTGTGTATGTTTGTGTATTCATGTATTTATGTAAATATGTGTAGTTATACACACACATAATATATATATGTGTGTATGTATGTGTGTGTAACATTGTATATGTGTATTTTTCTGCTTTTGTGTTAATTACAAAATCATACCGTGACATATGGAAGGATGATTTGAAATCTCGTGAATGAGAAAAGCTCAGAAGAGCCAAATTATGAACTATGCCGAACCGCCTTTTCTTTGTTGATTATTTCAGCAAATCCCGAAAGAGGGGGATTAATACGCTTATTTTTATCCTTACATGAAATTATAACACTTCATGGTCATTCATCTTCAGGTTCTTTTCTTTCTTCTGGCAAGGTGAAATAAGCGATGATGATTACATTTTTTTCACATGAAATTTCTCTAATTCTTAAAGTCTGCCTTGATGCATACATCACGCACTATGCCTTTTGATGCTGGGAACCTCCGACAATTACCTTTTCTGGAACCTTTCTCATGTTCCTGTAGATCCTGCTTTGGTAGAGGAATTTCCTGTCGGCTGTCGGAAATACATGGGGCATAAAAACAAATGGTGATTATACGCACGCGTTGTCTCATAGGGCTGTGTTCTATATCGCCGTTTCCCAAGCTGTCACACAGACGCATATGCTTTGTCTCTTTCTCTGAGTCCGGTCTACCATAACTATTTATTTTTTCTATTATGTCTCAAGAATTTTGTTTCTTAATAGCTTCTAACTTTATATATTCTGTTTAGCGCCTGATCACTGGGAATTCGAGAGAGCTTGAGGGTTACTATAAAAAGAAAAACAAATGCAAACATATATATAAATACTAGCAAGGCAAGCAGTCTTGTGCTCACCTTCCTTAGCAGATGTAAATAAGTCTCGTATTGGATTTTAGACTTTTTTTATATAATGGGGAAATGAAAAGGAATCCAAATGTATATTTTTATTATTTCTGTTTATTGTGTCGTTTATTTTTTATTTTATCATTGCAAATTTTTATTTATTTTTTTTAGAAGGCGAGAGGGACAGGGTACTGTCAGTAAGGTTCCTCATTGAGTTATTGTAGAATGGTTGCCTTCGCGTCTATAACACTGCAACACTTGTTGTATTAACAAAGACGATATAGTCAACATCTTTTCTGTCACAGTCAACGAAGCACAGTAAAGCTTGTCAAAGCAATATTTAAGCTACCTGGTCTATATAAGACACATACCCAGAAAAACTCATCTTCTTTTCCTCGCCTCTACTCCTCCCATATACCGTTGAGACAGATAGATATATAGATCGCCAGAGATTCAACCTCAGTGGAAGCTTTAATTCGTGGAAATGAACCCTTCAGCGTCTTTATTTAACATACCCAACCTAAAGACCTTTGTAGTGTCAATTTAGCAATTTTATCGACTTTCTAAAGTTTGTAGATTACTTATTATTAACGTAATATATATGATTGCCAATGTTTAGATTATTTTTTTTTGAAATTTGTGTATCGTCTTTCTGTTGCCAAAAGTTTTCATTTTCCAAAATCACCACGCTAGTCCGGATGAAATCTAAAAAGAGTTATTTTTTGTGGATTGTATGTTTCCTTGAGAGTATAAGATTGAGATATAGAAGGATACCTCCCGTAGGTGGGATAGTGCCATCCCCATCGCAGCACCCTTTAGGGGCCCTAGCTGGACCCACTATTTATCCTTTTACCTAACCTCCATTTTTACTTTCTTTCTTCAGCCTTGTTGTTCAGCCTCTCTAACTATAACTTTTAACGCAACTCTGGGATTTTTTCTGATTTTTACCTCTAGTCACTTGTAATTTATCGGAGTTCTTTTCTGGATCTCTCCATCTTGCTGCCCAGCCCCTCCACCTCCCTCTTCTTCACCTTCTCTAGCACTGTTTAGCTGAAGTTTGTTTGTTTGTTTGTATGGTGTTTTTACGTTGCATGGAACCAGTGGTTATTCAGCAACGGGACCAACGGCTTTACGTGACTTCCGAACCACGTCGAGAGTGAACTTCTATCACCAGAAATACACATCTCTCACTCCTCAATGGAATGGCCGAGAATCGAACCCGCGACCACCGAGGTGGGACGCCAGCACCATACCAACCACGCCACTGAGGCGCTCGTTTAGCTGAAGTTGCCCCAGGGCTTGGCATTTCAGCATGAATTCCATGAATCCAGTCCAGTCCTAGAATATCATTTGCTGATAAAGATAGCCATTATTAATGATTCTCCGACTGAATTCCCATTTTGTCCTAAGGTGCTAGACATTTTACAGCTGGCCACACTTTATGTAGATGTTCTAGAGTTTGTGTAGTGATTATTAGCTGATTTAAAATTTTCCCTTCGCGATTTTGATCAGATTAATCTTATTAGCCGGCACATTTTTGAGAAATTTACATTCATATTACCTAGGGTTCTTTCTCAGCCCCGATAGGAAGAGGGGGTGGGAAGTTGGTTACATCTAAAAATAACTGAAAACCACAGATATTAATGTCAAATCCATAGCTTTTGGGGTCACTTAGATGAATAGTGACACTACTGATGCCCTTTAAGTCCAAGTTCATCCCCTGATAGGAATGGGGTGAGATGTGAAAAATAAAATGTAAAAAATGATGGATATTAGTGTCTAATCCATAGTTTTCGAGGTCGCTTGGATGAACAGAGACATTCCCAATACCCTTCAAGTCCAAGTTCAGCCCCAATAGGAATGGGGGTAAGAAGTGGTGGAATATATAAAATGTCAAAAATGCTTGGCAATGTAACTGAAGCAACTATCTTAACAGGAAAGGGAGGGGGTGAGAGAGAGTAGAGGGTGTTTGGTAGGAAAGGAGAGAGAGAGAGCGTGAGAGACTTTACTGGTTGTCATTCAGTTTTTCTGGGTAGGCTGGGTGGTCATTGCAGTTTTTCTGGGTGGCAGGCTGGGTGGTCAGTTGGTATAATATATATATATATATATATATATATATATATATATATATATATATATAATATTTATATGTATACAAATACTCAAAATACTTTAGCTTACAGATTGATGGTGTTAGCATGCATTCATTTTGTGTGCGCACACTTGTGTTTGTGTGTCTGTGTGTGTGTATATATATATATATATATATATATATATATAATATATATATAAACATACAGACATTTAATCGCTTATAGATTAACGGTGTTTGCACTTGATCATTCAGTATACTCATTTGTCTGATGTTTTGAATTCAGTTGTGTGGACTGTGTTTGTGATGAGCATTGTAAGTCGGGGTAAGAGGATCTCGGGGCCCCGGGAGGAATGGGGAAGTTGCGTGTGTGTCCGCTGTTTGGTCCAATTGTATGTCGATACACCGTACCTGCACGTTATTTATAAGTTGGAGGGAAAAGAAAAAACAAGCCCTCCATTGTAGAAGCTTATGTTTCCTCGTAGCCTTTTGATAACGACGGTGATTTGTGCTGAATATTTCATAGAGTACTGTATTGCACCTCATTTTTCATTAATTGTTTTGCCTCTGCATGTCGGGTTTCGAAAATTAGGGATATGGGTAAAGGAGTGAGAGAAGTTATGAATCACTGGCGTAAGAAGAGAAAGCACTGGAAGTTTTGAGGGAGGGCTTAATGATCCTCGTCTTTAACTACCACGAGGATGAAATTATTAAAAAAAACTGAAAATATGGTAACTCTGACTAATGATAATTGTTCCATTTAAATTACTGATACTGATAAAGATACAATTGTTTTTTTTTTAAGTCAACACATTCAGACATAATGTGTTTGCGAAAGGTAATAAGATATTTGCTGGGAAGAATGAATGTTGTTAGGTCTGACTTGATTGTCATGTTCCATGCGGAACCTTACGGGGTCAAGAATTAGACTCTCTCTCTCTCTCTCTCTCTCTCTCTCTCTCTCTCTCTCTCTCTCTCTCTCTCTCTCTCTTTCAGAAGTGGTTAAAGTGAGGAAAATGCAGCATGTTACCTAAGTCATCAGCATTAAATTTCCACCAGATTACTTTTAGGTTTTCAGTTTGTGAAATTTGAATCATTTGTTGAACTTGATCATCTACCATACTGTTTACATACACAAGGATTAATTGGATTACATGAAATTTAGTTTGTCAAGCCAAACACTTGGGCACTTAAAGCATAAATATGGCGCATTTTGTAAATTTAGAGTTACATTGCCATTGTCGCTGTACGCTTCGGATTTTCTCTGTGACTTGCTGTTAAAACTAGCATAGTGATTTGTTGATTCTGTTGCGGTTGCGTTCTAGTAGTATATAAAGTAGGTTTAGTGTTCCTGCAATTTTACTGTACTAATACATATTTTGTAATCTTTGCTGTTTTAATCTCAGTGACATGTAAGTGTGAGGATTATGATCAGCCTTTGATTTCATTCAGTCACTGACTCTGTACCATGTTTGGAGGAAATTATAATATATATGTCGGCCGTTATAACGTGTAAATCACGAACAACAAAAATTACAGGTTAATTGTTTAATTGAATTATACTGAATTCGTTCGGTAAGTAAAGATAGAATAACGAGATCATTTATCCAATGGAAAATAAGCTTACCAAGTAACCTTTGTGAAAGTACTCCTACTATCCGATTCACATTTCTCTTTCCCATGAAGCTACTAACCGTGTCCTCCTGCGGCCGGAGCCTCTCCTTTTCCGAGGGATACATCGCTCTTGTCTTTCTACCTTTGGCACTGCGGTGCCATCTTCGGACGCTGGGGCTCCCTCGGCACCCTCTCGTGCCAGAGAGTCGTAACAACAGTGACCACTCATAACAACAAACAATGGTTATTGCCGCTACACTATGTTAACCATTGAGTGAGAGGAATGGTGGGTGCTTCGCCAAATTGATTTTTGGGATGGAACTTCTGCCCTCTTCCGGACAGGTGGCTTTTCTTTTATTTATTTCATTAGTCTTTTTGTTCAGTCTGAGTTCGTTTCCCTGGACGGGCTGTGGCGGAGGGAAGAAGGTTAAGGGGTAATACCTTCACCACAGCTTCTCCGCCTTCTCAGTCCCTTCACTTCTCAGGAGTTTTCGTTTGTCGGAGTGTTAGGACGTGTTTATGTTTTAATCACGACAAAAATTCTTTTCCTTTGGAAAATGATTGCCTATAGATTTTCATTTTTGGAGTAATTCGTTTTGGGAAGGTTTCAGATTTGTAGCAGTGGCGACGCAGTATCAAGGCTAGCGCTGGAATACTACGTAATTTTGAAAGTATATTGTTTAACATTCCTTATCTAGATTTGATTCATTCCAATATTTTCCTTTGTAAAGTGTGCGTGCGGTGTTGTTAGAAGTCTAGCTTTATTAAAAATCATTCTACATATAGAACATTTGCGTTTTTCGACTGCTTGCCTAAAAGTTGTTCTCTCTCTCTCTCTCCTCTCTCTCTCTCTCTCTCTCTCTCTCTCTCTCTCTCTGAGAATGATCTTTGTTGTTGATTGCCAGTTCATTGACAGTTGATTGTCGGGTTCTCAAAAGGTGTCATAATTAATTATTAAAGTCGTGTCTTTTGCTATGGCAACATCTTGGTGAGGTTAAATGACAGCGTGAGTTGAGGAGATTTGGTATCTAGAACCATTCTTATAATGTTTCGCAAAAAAATTCTAAAAGCTATTTCATGTTAGGTTGATCTTGGGTCAGTACATATCTATTATTTCCTGGGTCCTTTACCTATTTTTTTTTTTATCTCATTTGTTTTTTGTTATCTTTTTACGGTTAAGAATTTTGTAATAGAGGCAGTAGATTGCAATAATTACGAGGACATGGTTTCACTGAAATCTCTGTATATAAAGGATTTTATTTATTATAATTTATATATGTATAGATTGACTGATTGATAGATTCATTAATTGTGCAGAGTTTTTATTGATATTTTTTGTGGTATTTTTTTCACTCTTTTACAGCAACTTAAAGGCGAGTTAAAATTCTCATAGTGAGCTTTACTCAATGTTTTCACTTGATTTTTATCACTAAGTACGACAGTATAGCTTAGGACTTGAAAAAAATTAAGCAACTCGAAATTAAGAGCATTGATAATTAATTTATACATGTCTGGTTTTTAAAAGACTATAATATCACCTATATGATTGTACAAGACTGCTTCCTAAAGTATTACAAGGTGAACAGCGGTAGATAAATTTCCTCCCTTAGTGTAACGTTGTGCGGGTTTACCCGTGGCCACCGAGATATATATATATATGTATATATATATATATATATATATATATATATATATATATATATGTATGTATGTATGTATATATGTACATATAAATATATATATATATATATATATATATATATATATACTACACATTCACACACATTATATATATATATATATATATTATATATATATATATATATATATATATATATATATATATATATATATTGTATATATATATGATATATGTATGTATGTATATATATATATATATCTTGAAATCTCGAATTAACTTCATTTTTTTATACGCCCGTCACTGCATAGTCTTGAATCTGGAATAAAGATTGAATGAAGGAATCCTAACTACCAGTGAGGAGAATCGCACCTGAGCACATTGTTTTGGAGTGAAGTTTAACAAGCACTTGCTTACACGCTTGTTCATGCCTACCAATGTCTGTGTGCTCGATAACGTAGTATATTAAGGATGATGAAAATATTGTGTTTCTCTCAGACTAGTGTACTGACGATGTAACTGTTATAACTAATACGTACTTCAGATATTTTTCACGCAGTTGCGATTATCTTAAAACTGCAAGTAAAAGTGACGATTAATTAATATAAATATTAGAGGCAATTCAACTTTGTTTATTTCCTCTTTAGAATTAATTATAATCTTTTTTATTCTCTTTCTAGGTATGTGTTTCAGGCCGTTGTTTTGCTCAAGGGGCAAGGTAAGGATAACCTATGTATTGAACAATTTATTATTTTCATTTCATTACCCAAGTGAAGTTACTTACCATATTATTGAAAAAAAAATTCGCTTGTTTTTGTAAAACTTTTAATTCATAAAATCAGAATGATTAATTCAAGCATAAGATAAAAAGAAAACTGTTGTGGGCAGTTTTGCGATGTTGGAATGATTCAATGATACAATTGCTATACGCTCATAGTTTACTGTTGAGAAGTTTAACTTACATTACATCGAGTGAGTTCCTTTGTTGTCTGTTTATTTTACATTTGCTCGTTGTAAAACTTTTTAAAGGACTTCCATCTCGATTCACATCTATGACCGTAGAAGACATTTGTACTGCCTAGTACTGCCATGCTCGCTTAAAGCAAAGTAGTGACTAGCTGTGTACAATTGAGACAGTGGTGAAGGTCCACCGGTTGTTTATCATCTGGATACTGGTGAAAAGTAGATATTCTCCGGATTATTTTGACGAGGTTGTTGAATATTGATAAGTGTGTTCTCTTGAATTGCATTTTTTTTAAGTATGTCCATTTGGATTACGAATTTCCTCCGAAGCTTCGTCCCTTGGAGCAGATGCAAATGGATGGTCCCTGTTATTAATTAGGTTTTGCGTCATTCAGTACTAACTACTTTGATGGGACAGTTCTCGAGATGAATGTTAATGGGTAGGTTTGATTGCGAGATGATCCATCACTTCGTTTTTTCTGTTGCTATAAGATTGAATTGCCATTCTAACAGGAGCTTGTTTCTTAAACTGACCGCATTTACATAGTGGTTTTATTTTAGCGTCTAGCTTATGCCTACTTATATCAGTGGAACATGATACCCAATGGATACCACTCAGTTAATAGGAATGGGGAATATAAAACTTTGCTTCACTCAAGATTTGGATGAAAATGGCATTCCTGAAATTATCATTTGTGATCTACTTGACAATGTTACAGTATTCTTATGCAGTGCGTATGAGTATTTTTTTTCTTTGCCAATGTTTCACAAACATCATAAATTTCAGAGTATAAATAAAATCTGAATGGCTCTGAACAAGTCGCTTTTAACAAGCTGATTCCGTCTATCCTTTATAAACTGAAGTGTCTTAGCCGTACGTCGTCGCCTCGTAAGAGCCACGCACATTCCTGCTTCCCTTCACAGCTTGGGGGGAATGAGAGGGTGTCACTGAGGGGCGAAGTCACTCGGCGAAATTCACAAATCATCGCTTGTCATTCAGTGATCATTTGAGACCCTTTCAGAATAGTTTCCGAGTGAGGTTCTCTCTCTCCTATTTCAAAGTGCTTCTTACTATAGACTTTCCTTTTCAAGTTTTGTCTATTAATCGGGTGATTTACGTAGAGATTTTTAAATTAATTTTCGTTTTTTTTACAGTATTAGTGTGATTATTTATAATAATGATTTTATCAATATTTTTATTTTCATGTACATAAAATGCACTTAATTAACATCACTACACATTTCAAAGATAAATTGATTTTACTTTTTGTATAGAGTATGTATTTATATAACATTTTCTTTTGATGTTAACGTTGTGCATCCGTTTTACATTTCTCTCATAGTATGAGTTTTATCAGTCTTGCAAGTTGCTCTGTTCTTCACTTTTCCTAGTTTATTATTCTCTCATGTTTGTTTTTTATCCTTTTCCCTTATTTGTATTCATCCCTTCTGTTTTCTCTTTTCATCTTTTTCTTCATTTCTTTTTCCACTTATGTACTCTCCCTTTACAACCTCTCCCCTTTGTTATCTGCTCTCTCCAATTTGGCTTTCTCTCTCATTCTCCCTTCACTTGCATCATTAGAGGTACTTATTCTTTTGAGTGTTTCATTAATTGAGTCAAGAAGTGTATAAGTCAAAATTTAACCTTTTATTATAACGTGGAATTTTTGGTATGTGGTTTTATATATATATATATATATATATATATATATATATACTATACATATATATATATATATATATATATATATATATATATATATATATGTGTGTGTGTGTGTGTGTGTGTGTGTATAGATGGATAGATAGGTGATAGATAGATAGAGATGTGTGTATACCATATATATATATATATATATATATATATATATATATATATATATATATATATATATATATATATATAGTATACACATATACATATACACATATATATATATATACAACACACACACATATATATATATATATATATATATATATATATATATATATATATATATTATTGTTATCGTTATTAGAAATTACCGCCAAATGTTCCGATATAAGCGTTTTTGCTTATTTTTCTAATAGGTTAAAAATAAGGCTGCCAAAGTTCATTTCTGGTCACAGTATTCTAAAATCAAGTATGACGTTTGAACTCCATGAGTCATCTTAAAAAAAATGATAACTTATGAAAAGTGGTTAAATATACATTAGATGATAGAGTCCCAGTCAGCGATGGAACTATTCAAAACTACCTTGAATAAGCAACGACAGTTTGCTTGTCACAATTTTTCTAAAATGAAGCTAAACAGTTCAGATAAGTTTATACATAAAATTGACTCCAAACAGATTACTAGTTAAAGTAAATGACTAGGGTCACCAAATAGCAATGAAAGGCAACCCTGAGAGTATTATTAAAACTAAAAAGAATAATAACTAATTGTTATTGCAAACAAGTAAAAAATGCACCGAAGTTTCTTCTGCGCAATCGAGTTTTCCGTACAACTTTTAATACTGTTTAAAACCATCAGCTTCCCAGATGCGGTAGAGTGATGGTACGTACCACGCCTCCGCAAAGCGCTGCCAGATGCACGATCCGTGGCTAACTTTAATCTTAAATAAAATAAAAACTTATAAGGGTAGAGGGTTACGATTAGGTATGTTTGATGATTGGAGGGTGGATGATCAAGCAACCAATTTGCAGCTCTCTAGCCTCTTTTGTATTTTAGATCTGAGGGCGGGCAGAGAAAG
>NC_061108.1:71419915-71457415 GCF_015104395.2 Macrobrachium nipponense
TTTGTGGAATCTGAACAAACATTGTTTTTGTAACGGCGCCTGCAGCAAAGAAAGGAAGAAGTTGGTTTACCAAAAAGGTAAAGTGTGTTATATTTTTATTATTTGCAACTAATAACTGATAGGAACAGTGGTTAGGTAAAAACTAATAACTGATGGTTACGAAGGTTTAGTAAAAATTGATAGTTACAATGTTTTGAGTGAAAAGATTTACACTTTTACACATTGCAAATTTTTGTGTCTTGTGTATATTCATTTGAAGTGATTTTTGTTTTGTGCATTTATTCATTTTCTTTTTGAAGTGTGTCTTTTTATTTTATGTTCTGTGTGATTGATACTTTTTAAATTTTGGTATTGTCCACATTTTTCTGTATTTCCATTTGCATTCACAATTTAATCGACTTAGTTATTTTCATTGCACATTTAATTAAATTTAACACTTGTGAATTAATTTGCTTTTACTTAGAATTCTTTTCAAGTTTTATTGTTGTTTAGCACTTGGGAATTAATTTCAAATTTTCAATTATTGCCTAACACTTTTGAATTTCAATTGAATTAATTCTCTTGAATTTTTTGATAAATTAATTTTGATTTAATTTTACTTGATTGATTCAAGAATTAATTAAACTTTACTTTGTTTTCAAGTAACAGTAATTTTCCCTGATATTGTGAATTTCACTTATAAGTTTTGAGTTTAATAATAAATTTTTGTATTTAAAATTTTTATAAGTGTTTTCATTTCTAACCAGTATATTTGCATTTGATTATATTGATGTTAGGTAGAAATATAGAGTGGTGATTGATCTGTTTTCCTTCAATTAACTTGAAGTGACTTAGAACCAGGGAAGTATTTAGACTTAGACTTCTGAAATCAGGGAAATAATTAGACTTTTAAAGTTGTTGATGGAATGATGCCCTTTGATTAATTTGATTATTTACAAGATTACCTCACACGTGTTTTGATGAACTTAGTCTGATTTTCTGCAATACTGGTAAGTTGTTAAGGGATCACTGTTGCCTTTAGAGTATTCAGTCGTTTAGTGCCTGTGATGAGGGTTCAGGTGTCTGGCTTTTGTGAGGTATCAATTAATGAATGGTAAGTGTAGTAACCAGATACTTGGCACTTCGTCACAATATGTATGTATTTATAGTGTGTGGTGTGTGTGTGTGTGAGAGAGAGAGAGAGAGAGAGAGAGTAACAGGGATCCTCGGTATCAAGAGTGTGCATGTCCTTTGAACAGTATTTGGCAATGTTTACAGAAACGCTTAGTTAATAACAGCGGCATTATATATATATATATATATATATATATATATATATATATATATATATATATATATATATATGTATGTATGTATGTATATGTATGTATGTATATATATATACATATTATTAGTGTATATATAATATATATCTATATATATATATATATATATAATATATATATATAGATATATATATATATAGTGACGAAAATGAGAAGGATATGCTTCATGTTAATTCTGAATACATTCAGTTCCTTAATGATATAGTTTTGTAAGGTGTGCAGTTTTGACGTATACAGAGCTGTCTTCTATTTTTCGGTTTAGCACATTTCCAAAGTCCGATACGCTACCCTGACTCTTAATAGAAAGTACTTCATTGAGCAGGATATATACAGCACCTGAAAAAGTAGATATCAAATTATGCTACATAGATTTACGAATTAAGTATACTAACACTGATAATCACCTTAACCCAACTCTCCAGGTTGAAAATCTACCCTAAAATATATCCTAGTGGTTTTTCATGGTTCGATGTTAGTTTTTCCTCTGACTTATCCTGTGACACGCTATTCAGGATCGCCTTCCTGCCAGCGGTCTTGACCCTTATATGCAACGGTAAACCTGAATGGGGATGAAGTTCGCTTTAAGAGAATTGAAAAGCAACATGTTTTCTAATGTGAATAATGGAAAGGGGAAGGATGAGAGATTAGAGGGGAGACACTGGAAAGAAAAGACTATTACTTGGAGTGACGTGCGTCGATTAATTAAACTTGGTTGCTGCAGTGATCATGAAATTACTTGAACATTCTGGAATTATTAATGTGGCCAACTTCTGTATCTTGTCTTCTTCCCCTCCTCCTGTCAAGCCCTTTCTCAGTTCATCGTCTTCCTAAATCTTCCCTTACTACAATATCCCAAGCTCCTGGGTCCCCCGATCGTTCGTCGTGTGTCACTTGATTACCATATTTCCAGGTTGTTCCCCTCGGTAAGGGAATGGGACATGAAAGAAAGGAGTCATGCTAAAAAGAATTATCTTTGGGAAGTGGACAAAAGGTTGTCAAATCGTCCAAGGGAAATTACTCTTAGATTTCACCTGAATGGGGCCGTGGTTGGGGGTGTCTGGTGGGGAAGGCAGCAGAATAAGGGTTGAGGGAGAATTGGGGCCTCACTTCCAAAAGCCTTTGATGGCCTTGGAACAAATATTGACGTCAGGTGAATTAAGGGTCATATTCTCCTCCTCCACCTCCTCTCTCTTGTCTCCTTCTACCGTCTCCTCCTACACCCTTAATATATCCTCCTCCACCTTTATACCTTCCACACCCTCTGATGTCATGCTACCTCTTAACCTTCCTTTCCTTGTCCTTTCTGTCCTCATAATGTATTCCTCTCTCTCTCTCTCTCTCTCTCTCTCTCTCTCTCTCTCTCTCTCTCTCTCTCCCCTATCCATGTATCCCTCCTGCCCCTTCCCCTCGATTACTTCCTACAATCCAAACTGTCACAAATCAGGCAGTCTCCTTTGACATGCTACATTCACCCATCTGTCATGCCCTTGTCAACACGACATGAGTGTCATTGCAGCTTCCTGACGTAAAATGGGGGAAACTAACGAAGGGAAGAAAGGAACACATCCTGAAAGATATTATTTTATGAGAAGGAAAGGATCTAGGCATATATGACCTTCCGTTAAACAAAGCAAAACAAAAAAATACTTTATTAATTGGCTTTTGCGACCAAGTATTGTTAGTCAGCTCTTGAGATGTTTTGTAGATTTACTATTTAGATATTTAAGGATTTTCCAAAACTTTTTCGTATTGCTTACTTTTTACTTAGGCTTTGTCAATGAACCACAAGAATCGTCATGGTGGAATCCAGTACAGTCAACTTATGTTCTCGCAGTCTCCCATGAAAATCAATACTTCTGTTAGTTATGTCTTACAAATACAGTACGGTATTGCGTATTTATGGAAAGAGGAATGCACGTAGAAATGTCGGTGAAATCATATCCAGTGGACAAAGCGCGGGACAAGCATTGAGAAACAGGTGTCATGTAGGAAACAGGTTTTTAATATAAGTAATGAATAAATCAGTGTGAGGCTACTCGATGAAGCGTATGGAATGTTGTGAGATATGTAATGTAAAGCCGTAATGAAAGATACACACATTGTTCTTTTATATATATGTATGTATGTCTATATATACGTATATATATATATATATATATATATATATATATATATATATGTGTGTGTGTGTGTGTGTGTGTGTGTGTGTACGTATGTGTGTGCGTGTGTATGCGCGCATTGTGTATATGTATATATAAATATATATATATATATATATATATATATATATATATATATATATATATATATATATATATACAATATATATATATATATATATATATATATATATATATATATAAATATACACGCGCGAATATGGGCGTGTATGTTGCCAGTAAGACTTTTCCTTTCTTAAAGAGTGCTTCAGAGAATAAGAAGACAGCAGTCAGTGCCATGTTCAAATTTAAACTAATAAATCAAGGATGAAGCCCATACAAGAAACTTCCAAGAAATAAGCACCCCTTCCCTCTCACCCTCCCACTGCAAAAACCATTCTCTTCCTGGATACCACATAATTTCTTAGTCTCTTCTCCTTCCTCCCAAAAGTAGCTTCGTCGCCAATATTTCATCAGTTTTTTTACATGTAACCAAGCAACATCAGGATGCACTGATCCATCCGTTTTCTCAAACTTACCTCTTTATTTCTCATTTGCAGTCATCATCCACTTTTCACTTAAAATTTACCTCCATGAAGGAGAGTTAGCAAAATAATCCTCTATACATCCAAACATTTGCTTCCATAGACTCCCTTTTTCTTCAGAGCCTTCGAAGAGTTCGTGCTACCTTCTTTTCTTTAACTCTTCTCTTCTCTCATTCTACCTTTAGATTTAGTAAGAAAACCTTGTATTATTCAGCCACTTCCAAGTTTCTGCTTGCCATCTGACTTTTCTCCTTGTTTGAGGTGCAATATACTTTAGTCATATATTTAATATTCGTTTCATACACCAGTTTCTGCAGCTTCTCTTCACTTTCACCATACCACCAACATTTGCTGGCATCAGATACTCCACAGTTTGTTGACAATCTCCCATTTTGTGTCCATTACTTGTCTCTTATTCTTTTATTACTCCATCTGAAAAATGATTGAACGAACACCTGTGGAGATAAAACTTCTTACCTCATTCCCAATTTTATACGAGGTACTTGACACTTTCTATTCTTTCTAAACATATTTTGTGACGCCGCCTGATATATCTACAAGACTTTTTGACTTCTTGTCTTTAACTAGCAGACTGCTAAGTAAAGGGCAAGAATTCTAAAGGCCTTGTAGAACTTCATCGTTTCTCTTTCCTTTGTGAATTTTTTACATTATACATACACACACACACACACACACACACACATATATATATATATATATGTATATATATATATATATATATATATATATAATATATATTATATATATTATATATATATATATATATATATATATATATATATATATATATATATATATATATATATATATTATATTTACTAGCAGCTGTGCCCGTGTTAATGGATGCGCATTCACTTCACTTCTAAATGGCCTGGACGTACATCTTTCCCCCAGCCAATGCTACTGTGTCACTGACCAGCTCAGTCAGGCGCCGTCGGCACATACACGTTGCGACAGGTTGCTAGGGTAAGATTTTCATTGCGAGGTCATCTTTAAACGGCCCTTGATAAAACTCAACTTATAGTTAAGCTCTGATATTGATGTTAAATGCGTTTGTAGTCATTTATGTTAACTCACGGTACCAAATTTGAATGCAGTAGGCCCATCTTTGACTCTTTGGGCCGCAATTCCCAAAGGGGGCGCCTGTGCCACCCACTGCTGTCAAGGTTGGGGTATATAGGGTACGAACCCCCTCTCCCCTGGTCGGTAAGTGGAAAGGGCGTAAGTCTCCTACCCCCCTAATATTTAGGGAAACCATTTGTGCCCCACTCCCAGGGGGTCCCCCCCCTTACTACTGAGGGTGCCTTATGGCCCCCATGTTATGGGGATCCTGTTTACCTATAGAAACACTTCTACATAGATGTCAACTCCGAAAGTTGTAAAAAATGAGGGGTATGAAAAAGATGGGTTATGACCTCCTTAGAAACGGCTTTCGAATTTTGGATTTTGACAAAAACCTTCCTTGGGGGAGGGAAGAGTATGGTAAAAATTTACTAGTCCTAGATGTCAACTCCGAAAGTTGTAAAAAATGAGGGGTATGAAAATGAGGGGTTATGGCCCCCATAGAAACGGCCCTCGAATTTCGGATTTTTACTAAATACCCTTTTCGGGGGGCTGGGGGGAGGGAAATCTGTGGTAAAAATTTGGTAGTCCTAGCTGTCAACTCCAAAAGTTGTAAAAATGAGGGGTATGAAGAAGGGGAGCTATGACCCCCGTAGAACGGCTCTCTAATTTTGGATTTTGACTAAAACTTTCCTCGTGGGCTGGAGTGTCTATTGTAAAAATTTGATAGCCTAAGTGTCAACTCCGAAAGTTGTAAAAAATGGAGGGGTACAAAAAAGGGGGTTATGACCCCCTTAGAAACGGCTCTCGAATTTCGGATTTCGACTAAAACCTTCTTTGGGGGAGCGGAGCGGATGGTAAAAATTTGGTAGCCCTAGCTTTCATAGTCTGAGCTTGCATTACGAACAAGCAAACAGACGGAAATTGAGTTTATACGTATGGATTATAAGTATATATATGTATGTATACACACACACACACACACACACACATATATATATATATATATATATATATATATATATATATATATATATATATATATAGTAAGCCTTTTTCACTTCACCATAGCAACAATTTCTTCTCCTTTACATACTTTCTCCCTAGAATTCTAAATTATAGAACCCTTTCGGGCGATATCATTATCCACTCAGTCCACGTGACCAGAACATCTCAAAAAGGCATTGATACTTTGTACAGTTATGGCAATCAAATACAATTCATCTGGGTAGGTTGCAACTTTTTTTTGTTATTTGCGTTCATGCATTAAGTCTGGACTTTTATTCTTTTATTAAATAATCACCCCGATAATTCCTTCATAAATCTCTGTTTTTGCTTCTACACAAATTCTCTTCTCTCCCAACAATTTTCCAGTGATTAGGTACCATCCTTGCTTTCCAGTATTAATAATTGGCTTCTCCAGTCATTCTCCTAAATATCTATACGCATCACCTGCTTCTATTCTTCTGCCACACTTTTAACATTAATTGCTCCAACTTTCTGGCTTCTGTTTCCTCTTACAAAGTTTCCTTTTTTAGAATTTGCTTGCAAATTTATATTTTATTTAATAACAGCTTTAACTCATTCTTAGCCTCTGCCTCTTCTCTTTACTGTCAATTAAAGATATATATCACCTTCGGTTTATCAACCAATCTGTGCTCCATTCTTGTCATCTTCTTTTTCCACGAGTTTAAATCCAAAATACACTTGTCCTTTCACTGACCTCCGTCTTAATTTTTTGCATAAAAATCGTGGACAACCAGGGAAGCACTGCACTTTTGTATCAGACCCACTTTTACATCAAACCAGTAACACACCCATCTACAAAGTCTCACAAATGTTAGGCTTTGAATTCAAATTTCTAACCTCATTCAGTGCCAGCCCCTTGCATCATAGTGTATATCCTTCAAATCCTCCACATCGCATCTCAACTCTAAATTGAAATTTCTCAGGTTCAGGTATCTCATGAGCTGCCTTTTCTTTTTAATTTTTTATTCATAGTCTTGTCACGAAACTATCGAACTAGAACAAAACACTTGCATAAACTCTTTTCGATATAATTCCGCCTAAGTGGTGTATTCAATACGAACCAATTATGAACAGATTTAGGTTTCAAAAATCATGTCTGAACTAATATAGGTATAAGCACCAAGTTAGCTAAGTAATCCTCATGATATTCCCTTATTAACTGTAGCAAACCTCATTAGTCTCATGAGGTTATGTATCAAAGATAGTAAATCTTGTTTTAATGGGGAGTTTTTTCTACAAATGTTTGGCATGGCTATGGGTAATCCCTTATCCCCTGTCCTTAGCATTATTTACATGGAGTTTTTTGAGACAAAACTCTTACCAAGAATTTTGCCCCAAAAAGTTATATGGTTTAGATATGTGGATGATATTTTCTGTATTTGGCCAGTTCACGAAAATCTCCAGGAATTTCTTATTAATCTCAATAATTTAGTCCCTTCTATAAAATTTACTGTAGAGGAAGAAAGATTGTAATTTGAATTTTCTTGATGTAACTGTCCATAGAAATGATAGAAATTTCACGTTTTCAGTCTTTCGGAATTCAACTAACATTCCCTCTTTTGTTCATTACTACTCCAATCACCATCAAAATGTTAAATTCTCTGGTTTTTCTGGGATGTTCCTAAGGGCTTTACGTGTCTGTAGCCCGCAGTTTATTGACGCTGAGATTAAAACTATTTATGATATTGCCTTGAAACTTAAATAACCAAGGACTTTTGTATAGAAATTCATAGGACTTTAAAGCTTTTTAACATGAATGTTGTTTTCAGTAACATTAATGTCAAGAGTTTAGTAATAAAAAATTCTCCTAAAGATCTCCCCGGCTGCATATATGAAATTCCTTACAAACGACTCAAACAGCACCAATATTCTGTGTGAACTGGACAAATATCGAATGCATTATTCGTACATATTCGAGATTTAGATCATCTTATTAACTGGAGTCAAGCAAGAGCCATAATCCCATGTAATAACACAGTTAAAAGGAATATCATTGAATCTTGTATCATCAAGTCAAACCATGGAAATGTTCTAAATTTAAGTCTTGGTTTATTTAAACTCGATGCCTTCATAATGAAAAAAGTTGTAGATAAATATAAGCAACAAAATTTATTCAGTTTGTACATGTTTTGGAGTGTATGGATACGTTTACCTGATAACTTTCTTTTTAACTGTATTTCATTCGTTCCCTGACAATGTCCTAGTAAAGACGATTTCGCTTGGATTTCTGCCTATTATTTTCCTGTGGTATTCGCTTATGTAATGAAGTTCAACGGGTGCATCTACTGTGATTTTTTCAAGCACACACACACACACACACACACACACACACACACACACACATATATATATATATATATATATATATATTATATATATATATATATATGTATATACATACATACATACATAAACAAATGCCCTTTGGTGTGTGCAGCTTCTCACCAAATAAATGAAGATATTAAATTAGCAGAATAGGTTTATGTTTAGTTTTGATTTAAACCATAAAAACAGTAGGCCGTGGAAGAGTCATTTGCATCCAGATTCATAGAGTAAAATAGTAACGATATTAATTTTAGTATGACGTTGCCAATTATGTGTGGTTCTGAGTATACGAAAGGAATAGATATTTTCATAACTGAATCTTTCCTCGATTTGTATTATGAGAACAATACTGTAGGCTCTTCCGCTATCATTTTTTCCCTTGAGTTAAGAACTAATATTGGAGTCACATCATAAGAGAACGTCAACCGAGTAACAGCATTTATTACATAGTTTTGGTACTAATTTCTTTTGTATTTCTTCGAGGTTCATACTTTTAGTTCAATAAAAAGATAATTTTGTCATTTCTTTCGTATAGAAGACAATCAAACAGCTTCACTTCAAGCAAAGATAACATAAACAGTAGAGGTCACAGTAATCTAATTAACATCGAAGAATTAATACTTACACTTGAAGTAATTAATATCATTACTGCAGAGCTAATGCGTAGATTGCGTGCAGGCATTCTACAAATTTGGATGACCAAAGGAATGCACATTCATCCAAATAAGCTGCATTCATATCTTTCTCCCGACCACCATGACAGTTCAGATCTAATTGCATCCAAGAGGTGTACTTTGGGTACAGCGCAACATTAAACAGGCGGTTCATAATGGGATGGCTGGAGCGAGTTAAGATTGTAGAGTTGTCACAGTGACATTGAAGAGAAATATAAGGTAATGTCAAGGTTTGCTTGAGAAATGACAAATAATTGCAATGGTTTCGAGTTCTTGTAAATTGAGGCGCATACCTTGTTTTCCTAAGGCCATCGTGAAACGCTTCGCCGCCTCCTAATCAGCATTAATAGGACAAATAGCTCAGCATCACCGCTGCGTTTTTCCCCGAGGTTAGTTAATTTCGTTTTTTCATCGAAGATAAGCAATGAAAATTAAAGGAGAGTCTAGACAGCGATCGGAATGTTCTTAGCCCAAACTCTATAGTAAAAGGATGGTGCTCTTCTGTGTAGAATTCTTTTTGCGCATCGTTTTGATGATTGTTTCGTTTATTTGTACCGTTAATGGCAGTGGCAATAATGCAGAGATCTTTTTCTCGGCTACTTGTCTCTTCCTCTCCAGAAAACATTTTTCCGTTTCTGCTCCTGATGTTTTACTCGTACATAGAGTGTTTTGGCATATGTTTTACTATTAAAAGCATATTCATGTATAGAATACTAGTATCTGTAAGCTAGTTTTTTCCAAAACTAATATTTCCAACATTTGAATGGCTTGTACAGTCTATTAGATTTTGTTTTTACCTTTCCCAAGTTTGTCAACCAATGCCGCCTACTTGGAACATTTTCATTTAAACGTAAATCCTCTATTATTTGTTCATCTGAGAGAATAAATGATAAAGAAAGAGGCGAGCATATTAACATAAAAGAAATGGTCTTACAACGTACAACTCCAAAACGAGAAAAATGTGCTAGGCAGGAATAGAAGTTTTGTAATCTGGTAATACGAGTCCGTGGCGTCGGGCCTTCATAGTCGAGTGTGTCCCTGGCATTTTTGTGGTCACCCTGGGGGAATGGTGATGGTGACCCTTAATGACCCAACGTGCTTAAGTGTCTGACGGTAGGTGTTGGGTGACCTCGCAGGGTTACTGGAGTCAGGTTTATAAGTTGAGCATCTAACGACCGACAGTGTTGCCGGTTATGGGGAAGTGATATTATCACGGCACAGAAAAAAAGCTATCGGTCGGGACGAGTATTATTGCATAATAATGAAGATGTTGTTGTAGTAAATGAGACGTACAGAGAGAGAGAGAGAGAGAGAGAGAGAGAGAGAGAGCGGGATGGAGGACGAATACGTTGTTGTTTTTTATGGGGGGAGCTGGTTAAGATTTAATTATTTTATTCGTATTACACACACGCTGATTCCTTTGTCTTTCAATTGGATATCTAACAAAGATATTGACATATCGTACATACTCCTAACGACATGTGAACGCTCATGTCTTTGATTATCTGTTTGTTTTTGTTTTTTCAGCAATAATTTTAACAAATTATATTTAGCCAGGTTAAGATAGTAGTAGAAGTAATAGTCTTCAGGTTGATGTTGAATCTCTTTGGTTTTAATTTTCATGGACGAGATCTTGGCGTCCTTTTGATTGTTTCTATTGGAAACTTAATCACTCACTTGAAGAACTGCTTCAGTGTGTTCTAAGGTCACATGGACAGTGTCGCACATTCCCCCTTCTGCAGGACGGGCACCAAAGCTTGTCTGTCACTTTCTGTCACACACAACCGCAGCATCTCGTAAAATGGGCCACTACACCTCTAATACCTTCTAAAACACTTGGCTTCCAGCGTCGCTCTCGAGGGCACAGATGCGTGGGAAAATGAAGAGTCCTGCTTATTCTCATCTCTTTTTTTCTTTCTTTCTTTTATATTTTGTAAAGTCTCGGATACGATTGGATTTTGATAATTCTCTCAATTATTTTTGTCTTTTTTTTCTGCTGTCTAGTAAGTTTGGTTACGTGAGCGCACATTTTATAAATAATCAGTAAATTCACAGGCGCATGTGCACACACACGTTCGCTTTCACATTATAGTATATATTGTACAATTTGTGATCAATGAGACGTCATTCCTTCTCGCCTATTTTGATGCGTATTTATTCTTGTTAGTACCATTACTGAAAATTTCAAATGTCTGTCTAACTTCACAAAATATTGCATATATTTTCCTATCGAAGATGCCCTTGAAATTATTTTATAGTCGTTTGCGTGTATGTGTGAATGTTTAGATAAAACGATATTACATTTTTTCTTTCAAATCCATATGCTTTCGTTCTTTAAGTTGTCGCTATTTCTAAGAAAAGCTAGATCCACTTTATGTATGGGAATATTTGTTTCCATTACGGTTCATCATCAAAAGATGAGAGTTCCAGCCTTTGCTTTTAATGGCCGATATTAATTTTAAACTTTTATTAAAGGAAAATTATTGGAAAATTTTCATGATAGCAGTGACCTGTGCAAATGCATATGTAATTCTTTGCTGGTATGTGTTTATTATGGGTGAATATCCATGTGATCGGCAGGATAGCTTCAATAACCTAAAAGCGCTAACCATGGGCGAGTCCGTTCTTTAGAAACATAGTTCTAATACCTTTTGCAGCACTATTCGCCAGTGGGAAAGAATTCACACACACACACACACACACACACACACACACACACACACACACACATATATATATATATATATATATATATATATATATATATAAAAACATGAAATTATGATTTAGAATATCTTTCACTTAACTACACACACACACACACACACACTTGCAAGCACACAAGCACAACATATATATATATATATATATATATATATATATATATATATATATTATATATATATGTTTATACATATGTATGTGAGTGTGTATTGGTTTGTTTGTGTATTTAAATGGAAGAAATTAGAAGTCATAACTTCATATTCGTCTTATTTTACTTACTGGATTATTTTTTCCTGTTCTGTGAGCGTATAATTCAATGAGCTTTTAGGATGTCCGTTAGTACAAAAATTGCCTGAATGTAATCTTGATCAGATCTTTGAGAGTGACCAGCCGTGATTTCTAACCTCTGTTAAAGCCACCATCCACCTTCGGAAGTGATGTGGCAAATTCTTTCCGACATTGTTACGTTATGGTTCCGCTTCATGATCCTTCCAAGGGATAAACCACGCTTCCTTTCCCATTATAAGTTTGTGTTTCTCTTGTTGGAACTAGCTTACAGTACCTGTAAATAGAGTATGTTGATTGTTATCTTTTCTCCCTTGCTGCACTGACTGGAGAAGACCTGTTACGAGACTAGACAACGCTTGCCTAGGGAGATTTCAGAAATGTGGCGTGGAGCCATGATTACACATTCATTAGTAGTCTGTTTAATCTTGTACGCAAGCTCTGCTCCCTGTCACTTTTGTTAGGTTTAGCCGAAAGACAAGTTTATTCGGATTCACATAAATGATGTTTAGATCATTATCACCGGTCGTTTCTCTCAGTGCGGTCGTTAAGCAAAAATCAACATTTACACGAACTACTGATGTGACCCGTATCCTGAGAGCCTTTGGTGTCTGCCGTTGTGCCGAGTTATTAGAATAATAGTTATTCTCTGGCAGAGAGAAGCCACGCCAGTTGTTTGCTTTTCTACTTAGTCTTCGGGTAAACACTCAGCGGTGTTTTTTTGCCGAAGAGGACAAATAACTCGCGGAAGGTATAAACTAAAGTATGTATGTGCAGTTATGATATTTCAGAGGAAGGTAAAATTAGAGGGCCTTCGGTGCAGATGGCAGCCTGAACTAATTTGTGGAGGAAGGCTTTTGGATTTAGTTGATTAGTCAACAAATGATAACATCTGTATATCACTGGAGAAAAAATCGATTAAGTGTTGCGGTTCTTTGTCAGATGTGTAAACTCGTTTTATTGAGTGCCAGTTTTAGGTTGCTATCTGCATCAAACAAAAAGTAGGTGCATTTTTATTTAAATTATATGATAAGTAGGTGCTTTTTTCCAGTTAAATATAGGTACTTTTCCACTGATTATACAATGTAGATTTTCTTACTCTTATATAGAAATTTTGAGTTTCTGCTAATTGAAAGATATAGTTAATTATTTTTTTTATTATAAGAAGATATAAATCCATCCTACTAATTATGAGATTTAGGTGATTTCGTGCAGTACTCAGATAAAGTACCATATTTTCATTTGTAGGCCAGTTATCCTTGAGAGAGAAAGCGGATACATTGAGAACGAAACCCAAATGGAAGCCGCTTCCAATTTAAACATTGAAAAAGTGAATTAAAGTCTATTAACCAATGGTTAGATTTTCCATTTATAATAGTTGTTAGAAAATACTGTTACTTTGTTGTGTTTCATTGTGTTCTTTGTTATATATTTCTGATTAGTAGTGACTGCAGTAATAATAGTAGGTGTGTCCTCTGCTAAGGAATAGCGATATAAAATTAAAGAAAAAATTTCCAGTGTCTTCTATCGTTGAAGGGAAATAGCGTCTCTGGTATTATATTGTGTATCGAAAGGTAAGTATTATTTCTGGTGGCGGCAAGACTGAAATTTATGCAGATAATATATATAATATATATATATATATATATATATATATATATATATATATATATATATATATATGTCTATGCATACTTACACACACACAAGCATACTCCCCCGTACCTTATTCTGTAGGAACATATTTGTTTATTTATATATATATATATATAATATGTATATATATATATATATATATATATATATATATATATATATGTGTGTGTGTGTGTGTGTGTGTGTGTGTGTGTGTGTGTGTGTGTGTGTGTGTGTGTAAACGCACCGGGACTAATCTGATTGTTTCTTCGAAACGGGATCTATACGACATCTCCAAAACATTCTTGGGTATTTTTCAGGGACATCTGTGAAATCTGGTCCGGGAATTATAATTCCTTGGGTATAATTTACATAAGCGTCGGTGACGTCTGCAGGTGTTCTAGGGGGAGAGGAGAGAACGGGGGATCAGGTGGGTCGAAGGGGAGAGGACTGAACAGGTGTGAAAGACAGTAGTAATAGACTTCGACTTGGGAAAGATTGACCGTGGCTTAAAAAAGTTTCGTAGCCGCAAATAATAATAATAGAAATAATATGTTCTTCTTCATATTGTTATTATTGAACATAATCCCACATTCATGAAACATTTTCGTAGCCGCAAATAATAGAAATAATATGTTCTTCTTCTTATTGTTATTATTGAACATAAGCCCACATTCATAAAAAAAAAAGTTTCGTAACCGCAAATAATAATAATAAAAATAATATGTTCTTTTTCTTAATGTTATTATTAAACATAAACCCACATTCATAAAACGTTTTGTAGCCGCATATAATAATAATAAGTGTAATATGTTCTTCTTACTGTTATTATTGAACATAAGACCACATTTATAAAAAAAAGTTTCGTAGCTGCAAACAATAATAAAATAATATGTTCTTCTTACTGTTATTATTGAACATAAACCCATATTCATAAAGATCACGATGAAATTATTATTAATTGCTGAAGAAAATTCCAAGAAATGCGTATAATGCACAAACGCAAAAAATAAAATACAAGACAAAGAGCAGATAAAGGCTAGACATTTAAATGTATCTACTAAATGTAAATAAATCGATGCATAACCATTTTTTAAGACAAATAACAAATGTTAAGACAGCGACAGTCGTTACTTTCGAACTTCATTCGTAACACTTCCAGGAAAGAGTGTTCTGTAATTCTTCAGTCCAAGGAATAAATGAACTATGATAAGTAGCCGCTTGACGTCGTGGCACCTCCACAGAAGCTGAAGCTTCCAGAAATGTGTAGCACTCTCACTTGCAAGTGACAGCCACTGAAAGTTATAATAAGCTCTCTATTGATGGGCCAGGTAGAATACTTTTTGACGATGGGGTAAATCATAATTATAATGACGAATCCACCACTTCGAGCACTTTTGTCTAGACGGCAATGATGAAGTAGCAGCAGTAGTAGTATAATGTTATTTGTGACTTTTACTGATATAACTGCATAAGGAATTTCATTCATTCTGCATACTTAGTCTCATACTTTCTTCATTTCGAGAATGAAAGAAAAAATCATACGCAAAATACTCACAAGTATGTGTTTAATCCCAAGAATTATTATTATTATTATTTTGCCTTTCTCATTTTGGTGCTCTCGTAACATTCTTGCTGTGCAGTGTTTTTAGAATTTTGTTTTTTATTTTATTAGTAAGTGATGACTTATAGAATTATAATAATTTTTAATATGTCTCTGTTAACCATAAAAGCTTGTGACTCCCAAGAAATGGCAAGAAAGTGATCACTGGAACATTCACACTTTCGCAGCTAAGTCACGGTTGCCCCTGTTTAGCTACGTAAAACTATACACAAAATGCTCATCAGCATTACGTAGAACCCAACCACAAGCTGCACCATTCACCACTATCTTGCAGTCAGACTCTCGCATCCTGGATGTTGGGGCGCCTCCTTTCCTATGCCGCTTTTATGTCATCTATCTAACTCTTTCTTGGTCTTCACCTACTCCGCCTTAACCCCTAACAGGTGTAAACTCTTTAGCATGAGACCAAACTATCTAAAACACATTGATTCATCTTTTCAACTATGCTAACCTGTATACCACGTTTATATATCTTCACATTTTTCAACCTTTCATTCCTCACTGTCTTACATATATTATGCTAAAAATTAATTTCTACATATTCCACTTTTTTTTGTACTACATTGAATACTCAAAACTTCTTTTCCATGAGGAGAACTTGTTTAAATCCCTCTAAGCTTTCTAACATTTTCTTTCCTATCTTTTGCACATATCCTACTACCCCTCTTACTCTACCTATTCTCTGACTCACCTCATCTTCACCTGCCATCATATGATTAGATTTATTCATCTCTTTCCAATCTTTCATATCAACATAGTGAAATTGCCATCTTATATGTTTTGCATTAGTTACTCTTCACTATACCGAATCAATGTTACGATATCTCCAGCCATTAAGCTTTCCACACTTCATTCATGACATATTTCATTATCCCACAACTTTTTCCACCCACAACTGCTGTCTGTTCTGTGACACCTCACATCACTCATTTCATAAAGATGCAAAACCATTACGAAGATAACATTTCCTTCTCTCAGCCTCATTTTTACAAAAAAATAAAAACTCCCCTGTCTGAAATTTTTAACTTATACATCACTTCTGTTATGCCACAAAACTTTCTATCACTTAGCGCATCTTGTAAACTTTACATCCTTGCCATCCTGACTTTGGATTGTAATTCTATAACTTCCTTTTTCCTTGCGCATTTATGACATCTAACTCTCCCGTATGTTTTTATAATAAAAGCTTGATTCGTACACCCTCCTCATGTGTTTTGCTTTCCCAATCAAAACCCTATCATACACCTTTTCCTGTACAGTAAGTGACAGCATGCCCTAATAAAACTTGGTCTCTTCTATTACCTTAATGCTTAAACAAAGGAACTATTATGACTCGTGCATTCCTTCAGAACCCTTCCCTCTTCCAGATATACCTTACACAACCTGGTCACACTTTCACCACCATACCACATTATTTCACTTGTAATTCCATCGACTCCTAGCAGTATCTTTACATTTTTCAGTCTTATTTTCCATACTTGCATCAGTAGTGATCACTTCCACTGGAAATCTCACTCATAGACTAAGCTAACTTTACTAATGCCTCATTCTTTCACATTCAGAAAATCTTCAGAATACTTATTCCTCCCCAGGATTTCCTTCTCTTCAGACATCATCCCCCCATTTGTAATTTTTTTCTGAAACCCATTTCCTCATCAGTGTGCTTGTGGCTTAAAGTCCTTGCTGATTTCCTCCCCTATTTTTTACTGTATGCTTTTTCTATCTAACCTTCGTTTTGTCCACTTTATCCAGTCATCCTCCTGCATTCCCTTATGCAGTTTCCTTTAAGTTCTTCTTTAATCTTGTTTCTTCATCCGCTACTCAATGGTTTTATTCCTTATTCCCATCCTTTGAAAACTCTTCATGCTTACTTCTCCCTTATCCTGGATTTTACACACCTCCTTATAAATATATATGTTATATCTATATATATATATATATATATATATATATATATATATATATATATATGTGTATATGTGTGTGTGTGTGTGTGTGTGTGTGGTGTGTGTTGTGTTTGTGTGTGAGTGTGTGAGTGTGTGTGTAACTTCTTTGTCATTAACTGTAGACCGTTTTTCATCCATTTTCTCCGTATATGCTCATACTTTTTCTTATCAAACTCACTTTATTTGATGACTCATCCATCCAGTTACTTTTCATCGATCCCTCTCCAGAATAAGCTTGCATCTACATCAACTTTTGCTTTAAAAAAATATGTGGTGTACTTCCTGCCATGCCTTTTCTCACTTTTACATCTGTCAACTTGTCCTCCTGTATAGTATTTGCACATCATCATCTAATGTGCCTTTCCTAAATTTTACCTCTCTACCAAGAACCTTTACAAATATTTTTGTTGGAAATAATGCACTTCCAGCAATCAGTCTCCTTTCCAGATGCATAGATACATTTTTACAAGATTTCATATTTACTCACTGTGCATTACCCAGCATAGCATAGATTCAAACTCTCCTAAAAGATCTCTTTCATTTTCACCCCTTTCTGGACCTAATCCACACACACACTCACTTATTTTTTCTCTTGCCGTGCTCAATCTTAGCCAAGTAGTCCTCAGACTCACACATTTGTGCTCTTTCATCCATCTCTTGAATGGTACACCTTTACTCTCTACACTCTCCAACTACCCACTGAGACAGTTGCTCTGTCATTTTCATTCCTGTGTATGAACTGGCCTTTAACTTTTGTCGCACCTTCAACAGGTCAGTACATTCTACATCGCATCCACTGACATTCAAAACTCTAAGATGCGGCATCTAACAATCATACCTTTTCTAGTGTTTACTACAAGCATAAGGTATTGGACAACAAATTCCTGTGCTCTGCCATATATTGATTTTCACACCGTGCAGGACAATATGAATGCTATGATTTTCCTGGAATGAAGGTGTAGTTGACATTGGTCTCATCTGAAGGTTTAATTACAATTTATGGAGCATTTGCTCCTACCAAAAGGTCAGTAACTTTTCACTACGCCCTTCTCTGCCATAGGGTACATCTAAGCTGATTCCCAATACATTGGCACTACCCTGGGCAGCAATGAACTAGTCGCTCTGCTTATATCCACCATGTTAACTGTTCACATATACATAAAAGCTTGACCTGTTATATATAGTTGCCATTGACCTCAAAATGGAGGATCCACTGTCATCTAGAAAGCCTTTTTTCCCCCAAGGGAGGTACTTGCCTGCCTTGAGCTATTTTGCATTAGAATCCTGACAAGCAGTACCCAACAGGACAGTAGTGACCAGATAATGCCGCTTATTTTCCAACCCAGTAGTAATCATATATATTACACTGGTTTACATTTTTTTTTTTTTTTGCCCTGAGGCAAGGATGTGAATAGGTGTTTTTACTAATTTTGACGTGGTGAATTCAAATTTCCGTACAGTTTTGCTCTGTCACCTCTAGTATTTTTTTCTTTTGCTTTCACATATCTCCTTTTAATTATACTACATATAAATTCAAAATATAAAAAATTTTTTTGCTCTGAGGCAAGGATGTGAATAGGTGTTTTTTTTACTAATTTTGATGTGATGAATTCAAATTTCTGAACAGCTTTGCTCTATCACCTCTAGTTTATTTGCTTTCACATATCTCCTTCTTAATTAACCTCATATAAATTCAAAATATAATGTTTTTATTACATCTGTTACAAAGACATATTACAGAAAAAACCAACATATATACAGAACATTGATGATACTAAATTTATTTGGATAATACAATACACACAAATCATAGTACAGCAGACAGTTAGAAGTGAGTTGTTTGGGATGATCTTTTGTACCTTGCCCTCGGGTTGTCACGCAAGAGCATCCAGCAGAAGTCCCCCATCATGCTGGGTTTCCACTTGCCTTGGTAGTTGCTCTCCATCTTAGTAATATCTTGGTGGAACCTTTCTCCATGGTCATCACTCATTGCCCCGAGGTTCGGAGGGAAGAAGTTGATGTGGGAGTGGAGAATGTGAATTTTAAGTGACATTCGGCATCGCATATCCTCATAAGACTGTAACAACTTCTCGATACACTCCTGGTAATCTGGTGCCCGTGTGTTACCAAGGAAGCCATTGCAGACTGACTAAAATGCTTCCCATGCTCTCAGTTCCTGTATGACAAGAAGCTCCTCAAAGTCCATATCCTTCAGCACCTCTCGGATCTGAGGTCCGACGAAGATGCCCTCTTTGAGAGTGCAGAACTCATAGTTGGGAACAGGGTACACAAGTGTTGGAAGGCAGCGCCATTTTTGTCCATGGCCTTCACGAAATTCTTCATTAAACCAAGCTTAATATGAAGAGGAGGAAGAAGCACCTTGTTCATGGCCACCAGAGGATTTTCCTTGAACTGTGTTTACCAGGCAAGAAAGTGCTCCTACACCCCCAACCCTTCTGCTTGTAGTGCTTGGATACAGCCCGACTGTCCCATTGGTCATATATATGGTTATGTAAATTGTCGCAAAATCATAATGTAAACATGTATCCAACATATAAAACGATTGTGTAACATGAATGTCGAGCAGCACTAACCGTCTACTCTCACCACCAGTAGGATACTGGTGTAGCCAGCCACAATGCGTGTCAGGGTTGCCAGATGCTTTTAGCAAAAATTGGGCATGTAAATTTTCAAAAAAGACCACAGTTGCTAAAATTTCCAATTAAAAAAAAGCACACAATGTCCTATATAGAACACATCTGGTAGCCATGAATGCATATACACATTTATGTACATGTATATATGTATATCTCAAAAAATAGAGGTGATGAGTGAAAACAAGTTTCGAATCTGAAATCACCACCTCTAAAATTAGGCTATAACGACTATTTATATGCTTGCCTCAATTTCTCTGTAAACGGGTGTTATATATATAATATATATTATATATATATATATATATATATATATATATATGCGTGTGTGTGTGTGTATACATATATATGTCAGGTGTAGTATGTATGAATGTGTGTTATATATATATATATATATATATATATATATATATATATAAGTGTGTGTGTGTGTATGTATGTATGTATATATGTAATTATGCTGATTTATAAATTAGATTGTATTTCTTAACAGTGGTCCACTCTTAAAATGGCAGAGGATACTGTAGAAGATGCTGCCCACTGTCACATTTATATGATAACTAATGTGTCATGGATAAACCTTCTGTGCAGGAAAGTTCATCAGCACTAGCTGTTTCAAACATCAATGCATAAGGCTCCTCATCTGCACATAAAACTCCCTTACATTCATTACACTATCCACCTTGAACTTGAACATACTCCATCACTTCCTAGAAGTTCAGACCCCTCCTCAGCTTTCCCATGCTATGTATGTAACCCTTTCAGTGTTTTCCGCATCCATATCCATCTAGTACTTCATAATTGAACATTAGTTTTGCAACCTCTTATTCTCCATTTTTTCTACATGACCAAGACCATATGAAAATGAGCTCGTCCATTCTTTCACCTAAACTAACCTTTTTTTTTTTAACATCCCTGCTACTCTGCTGATTGCTCACACTTACGACTCAACCTTTTTTTATATAATAAAGGAGGATTGTCCCAACAGCCCCTAATACATTCAAAATCGGTTCACCATACAAACTCTAAGCTTTCTTCCACCCATCTGGCAACCTCACTTGTCCAGCTATTATTCACTTTTGACATCTCTTCTCTCATACTAACGTAATCTAGTGCTTTACATCTTCCTATTTTCCACTAGCTTTCATAAACCTACTCGTCCCCATATTTATTTTCAACTGTCCCTCGTGGCAAATGGCTATCCAACTGTCACTATGTAGACTGCCTGTGTAACTGTTTGGCAGAGAATATGGCTAACAGCCTCATCCCAAATATTGCAGCCTTTAGATTTGAACTTAAAATAGCCTTAAGCACTTTGTAACTTTGTACCTGTATGTTAATTTCAAGTTTGTGTTCAAAAACCCTTTAACACTAGAGAGAATATTCAGATTCAAAGACACCCTTCCAGAGTTGCTGTGCTCTTTGGTTGTTTGTGAATATACTTACCCAAAATGTAATTTCTTACTGAGAAAATCTGCATCGATTCCTACAGAGGTGTCAGTCATCGCACTGGTTGCATTTTAATAAATCATTTTTAGAATCTCTTTACATCAAGAAACTGTTATCTTCCTTAGACAACCAAACTATTACCACACCATTACACATTACTTAACTGTGTATTACTTACACTTTTTTTCTAACATCATCTTTAAGTATTCTGTTCCTTATCAGTTAATAGCCATGCCTCTTAACTGTAAGTCCAGAAACACCCTTTCATTTTATTTATTTATTTATTTATTTTTATTTTTTATCTGCCATTTCATATAATTATATATATTTTTGTTGTACTTTTAAAACCGCTCTGTAGTTTTTATGTTACTTTTAGCTTAATGACTGGAGTTACATAACTAAGTTTCTTATAAAAAGCTATTTTATCATATTTTTAATATTGCAAAAGTAAATTTTATAGTAGCCATGATGATGAGATAGGATTCCCGAAACGTTGGTTTATATAAAAAGAAAATATGATTTCCGGTCCTCTTGCTGCCCCTTTTATTATATATTATATATATATATATATATATATATATATATATATATATATATATATATATATATATATATATATATAGCAGGAAGATCTTTGACAAAACATTCAGGAGACCCAGGAAGACGGCAGTCTAAGAAACATGCTTTCTTTATATGAAACGTTTCATGTTGCCTCAACACACCATCAATCTGCTAAAATCAAAAGTTATTTTTTATAATAAACTACAAGATAAAAACAAAAATTTTCCCTAAATAATCAGCTTAAATTAAATAATATAAAACTTTAGCATAAAACATGAGCAAATGAGGAAGGTTACCTATTCAAGGAAGGAAAAGAGCTAAGCACCTCTCTCCAGGCTTAAACTCTGATGTTTCTTTGTCTCCTCTCTCTCTGGTCTAAGTGTTGTCTGGGCATGTAAGTACGAACAGTTGTGGTCACTTAGCTCTTTCCCTTCCTTGAATTGCTAGCCTTCCTCATTTGCTCATGTTTTATTTTAAAGTTTTAAGTGATTTAATTTCAACTGATTTTTTTAGATAAATTGTGCTTTTATCTTGTAGTTTATTATAAAAATCTTTTAATTTTTGCAGACTGATGAAGTGTTGCAGCACCATGAAACGTTTCATATAAATAAAGCATGTTTCTTAGGCTGTCGTCTTCCTGGGACTCTTGAATGATATATATCATGCTCACAGTATTTGTACTTTTCAATCATTTTCACTCATGTACTTTCAAATACACTCCTGTAATATTTTAACATTAGGAATATTCCATAAAAGAGCTTAGTTTTTGGTAATTTACAGAGAATCGCGAAAATGCAATTCCTGTTATGAGAGCTCAGATTGGACTATCTAAACAGAATTAAAACCTACTTTCGTAATATTCAAGACGACTAGAAACCCCGTTGGTGTCGTTTGAGTAAAAGTGTTCTCTTTTCTTCCCGAAAACAGTAGATGGTGTAAAAACGAGACGGTACTGCCAAATGAAAAGACGAAAAAATGAAAATATTTTCCATTAACAATCCTTCGTTTTTACATTCATGATTCATGCCAAAACCATTATAAAAAGATATTCCCCATCAGCTCCAAAATTGAATTACCCATATCCAGCCCTTAATGGCCATCTTTTCATCCCGTTTTTTATTTTATTCATTTAACTTTAGAAGCAGCGAGCGTGCAAAGATGCAAGCAAAACCCCCGTTATTAAAAGTGATATGCAACTTTTTTCCGGACTTGGTCCCATGGTTGAGTTGTCGCCAAGTTGGATAGGAGGAGGAGGAGGAGGAGGAACCCTATATGGTCGGGGGCGAGGGATGGCGAGTATTTAGGGGTAGGGAGGGATGTTATGGGAAGGGGACAAGTCGGCTTGTGATGAAACTGGGCTCTTATAAAGGGGGCTACGACGCTAAAAAATTAAAATAATATCGTGGATTAAAGCTTCGATTTTATTCGATTTTCTCTTTGATTTATGATCGTTCTTATGATATTACAGTTCAAATTCCCTTGCATTTACTCATATTGCGGGCATTAATACTCTCTGCTGTTTTATTTTTAAATACTATGTACATTTTTTTTCTTGGCGTATGCCCCTCTTTTTCGGATTTGTATACCCATATATTTGCATACCGCCGTTTACCGACGAGGGACAATAAGCGTTTCTGCACCGTATGCTTTCCTCCTGTTACGAGGAGGTGAATAAAAAGATAAGACAGAAGTGTGTGAAAAGGAAATATTTTCTCATTAAATTTTCTTACTAATGTCCTCGTTACTATTTATACATTAGAAATCATATTTGTTTATTTGTGTTTTAGTTCGTCAGTGAAGCATTAAATTGGCCATTGATAAAATGCTGTAGCCCTATGTTATTGATCTCAGATGAACGTTTGCATTGTTATAATATCTGTAAATGTTCTGATCAGTTTATTATTCAAATTGAAAGTTATCTATTTCAACAAGGAACTTCCGCTAACCGTTTGTGTTATTGGCTCAATCAATAGTGCGATTTATTCGCTTCGCGTGACGTCAGTATCCACATTCTGTTGAGGAACCGAGATCACCGTGCCGTTTACAAGGCGTCTTACATTCTTTTTACTGTAAAAATTCGGGTCGTTACTGAGGCAGCTACTCATATGATCAAGAGAGACGGTCTCACTACTTTAAAGCTCCTTACGCCATTACTTTGGTTTCTGTCAATTTATTGCCGTGACTATGCTGAAGTTTAGCTGTCTTTTATTAATCCTGACCTATATGTTATTTACTGGTTATTCTGTTTTCTCTGTTTTATACTTTATTATATCGGTTCATTCTATAATATAGAGAAATCTTTGCAAATTAATGGTTTGTAGTATTTGACCCATATGATTTTCCACAGTTTTTTAATAAAATGACAGAATTCAGCGAATTGATCTTATAAATTATCTTTTCTATTTTTCTTATTACTCACTTCTCTGGCTCAGCAATACTTTATAATTGGCCACTATTCATATTGAGAGAAATCTAAATAATGCTGAAAGTTATATTTTATTTAGAACAGGATTATGCTTATCAATACTGGTATTTTCAGTATATTGATGTACTGGAATGGCAGATCTCAGGTCGAGGTCAAGCAGGGGTCGTCGTTGGTGTTGGCATTATTCCACAAGCGAGGTCAATCTCAGGCCTGGGTCATCTCTGGTGTTCAGCTGGTAATGCTGGTGTAGCTCTGGCTTATCACAACGTTTCGACCTTCTCGTAGGTCCTCTTCTTGGCTGGATTCGAGCCCCTATAAATACCGGCATGCAGACACCATCTCTTCACTTCTACTGCTGACCACCCAAGAAGATGACCTACAAGAAGGTCGAAACGTCGTGGTAAGCCAGACCTACACCAGCAATAATACCAGCTGAACACCAGAGACTACCCCGGCCTAAGATTTACCTCGCTTGACCTCGACCTGAGATCCACCATTCTAGAACACCAATATACTGATAATACCGGTATTGATAAGCATAATCCTGTTCTAAATAAAATATAACTTTCAGCATTATTTAGATCTCTCCCAGTATGAATATTGGCCATTTATTAAGAAGTATCGCTGAGCCAGAGAAGCGAGTAATAAGAAAAATAGAAAAGACAATATATATCATTAATTCGCTGAATTCTGCCATTTATTCAACAGAATAATAATAGCAGGACACTGTTATGATTATTATTATTATTATTATTATTATTATTATTATTATTATTATTATTATTATTGTTATTATTATTGTTATCATTATTATTATTATTATTATTATTATTATTATTATTAAAAATGTGCGGAAAATCATATAGGCCAAATACTGTAGACCATTAACTTGCAACGATACCTCAGGATTTTACAATGAACCTACATGATAAAAGTTTAAAGCAGAGGAAACAGAATAACCTGCAAATAACAATAGTTATATATATTGTTATTTGCCCCTTCCAGTTTTAAATAATATATATATATATAAATATATATATATATATATATATATATATATATATATATATATAATATATTTTTTTTCTTTGAACTAGTTTATCATTTCAATTTCATTTTGTAAATAATTGTTTCTTTGTTCATGAGTCTCCAGATATTTTCACTCATTATTCAAAAAGACTTACGAAAATATACTAAGAAATTGCCGAAGGAATGTGTTGAAAAGCGATTTAAATTGTTCCTCGCTCTCCTCTCCACCCTCCATCTTTATGATGGAGCTCCAAGATGTTATTTATCATGAGGCTGTTATGCAACTTGTTTCTAGATGTTTGGCTGCTACGATAATTAATTTTGGGACACAGTTTGGAAGAAGAAAAGGAATTTAACGAATTTATCAAACACTATTCACAAATGGTTCTCGAGTCAACTTTAAGGAGGGCAGGAAATATCGAAGGCTTTTACCTCTTCCCTTACATGTGTGTATATAATTTTATATGCATATGTCGGCATAATGGCAAGGGCCTTGTTACTGGGGTTGTGAGGGGCTTGCAACCATTTTTCCGAAGAAAGCATCGGCTCGAGAAATTTTAAGGGGATAAACTTGTTTGGGGACTTGAGTAGTTGCTGTAACTCTTGGTGGTTTCTCAAAATTTGTAGAGCACGGGTTGGATTCGACGGTGACAGAGATTAAGGATGAGTGTTGAGAGAGAGAGAGAGAGAGAGAGAGAGAGAGAGAGAGAGAGAGAGAGATTATTTAAGTCAAAAGAAAGTAGCTCGTTTAAAATTTTATCTTCATATGAACGTGAAGATTTCTACTTTAGATATCTATTTAAATTCTCATTCTTTAATCCCAGTTGAACTGCAGAGAGCGAATGCAATGAAATTCCTTTAATTCGTAATCAGGCAAGAGCATTTTGTGTTCCAAAAGCAGAAACTGGTATACTGAGCTTTTCTTAATCAATAGCATTTTTCAGTGCCTTTACGTTTTTGAAGGGTTCAGATATAGGTTTTGAGCAAAAATGCTCTCTTGAAGTCAGCAGCTAAACCACCACCATGTTATATCCGTTTGTTGCACATTCCAAGCCCCTCTTAATATTTTCTAACAGAAACCTTGTTCTGGACGTCGCGCCAAGAACACCACGCACTGGTGATTAAATCGCACGGATGGATTATGAATGCGAATGTAGGTATCATATGTGGGAAAAACAAAAGTTGTAGCCAGGAATACATGCAAACAAAAGGCTGAGAGGTAACTTGGATTGGCTCATTACCTGTCTAAGGGCCTGGAAGAGCACCTCAAAGAGACTCTGTGGAGTACCTTTGCGGAAGTCTTGGAGATGCGCTGGGCATTTTGTTAACTCTCAGAATGTTGTTGTGGTGGAAAGTGGTTTCTCTTCGAGCAGAGGTTGAGTCGAGCAGAGGTATGTCTTGATGTAGTGTCTTGGTGTGTGCGGATATTTTTCTATAAATGTCTTATTAATATACGCATTTTCTAAGGTGTCGCCGAAACGCGTATTGCTGTTTATTTTAATATAAACTAAAATATTTATGATTTCATCGTGATATGGTTGCGAGTTAATTTTTGGTTTTTATTTTTTTCTTTACTAGTAAGAAATAAGTTTTGATTCTGATGTCCGTACTCCATTTATTATGAAAATGTTGATTTTGTATTTATGTGGTTTTTATCTTTAAACTTCCTAGTCTGCGATGGCTTCTTATTAGCATCACCATCCCTGTGGCTGAATCCTTTTTTTTTCAACAATTTGCCTTACATCTCAATCATGATAAAAATAGCACGAAACAGATAAAACCCAAACTTGGTATCACTGAGTAGATCCCAACAATTTGGAGATGAAACCAAGACCTTGCCAGCTCCATTACATTGGAAGAGTCCACGATACACAAATAATACCGATAAGAGAGAGAGAGAGAGAGAGAGAGAGAGAGAGAGAGAGAGAGAGAGAGAGAAAAGGAAAAGGAGAAAGAAAGATGTCGATACAGATGGATGTCTCCGTGAGTCGAGCTTTATTAAAAGGGACTCAAGTAATCCATAAGGCGCACAATGAAGATCAACCCTCCACAATGACAACTATTCCACTGATGTTACAGTTTCAATCAACCAAAAACCAAACATAGAATATATATATCTGAAAAGAAAAAATATTGACCTCGTGCCGTCGAAGGGTCAGGTCCAATTGAGACAAAATTCGTTTCGGGCCTCACTCGAAACGGATGACTACCACTGTTCGTACGGGTCATCTTGCTATGTGATTATCCCGAGTTTCTGACGATGTGGTGACTGTTGGTTCGGTTTATATTGGGAGGAAATGAGGGTGGAAATTCGGTAGGGCTTAGAGGGAGGTACCTAGGGGTGGAAGAGACGCAAGCTTTGGCTGTTTATTCAACTGGTGAACGCATAGTGCCTACCACATGAGACACCCTGTGACTCGTAATATGACTGATGCCTCCATTTGGATATGAAGAGAGAAGAGAGGAGAAGGAGTGAGAGACGGAGAGAGAGGACGGAGACGAACGAGAGAGAGAGAGAGAGAGAGAGAGAGAGAGAGCGTTGTTAGATTTCACATGTGCGTATAGTAGACTTGTAAACTTTTCAGCGTTGTAGTCAGTTGCTTCGTTCCAGATCTTTTAAGGTACAACACGTTTCATCTCAATGTGGAATATACACCATTAACCTATACGTTGGCAGAAGAATAAATGAATTAGTACATCGTGATGAATCTCGTCTGCGTCCTCTGGGATTCTTTCGGGCCCCTCAAAAGGCTTCTCTTCCCTCCTGTCTCATCTTTTCAGTATCTCCCTGGAGACAGGTGAGTGATAGTCATTTATTCCGTCGTAATTAGAATGCTGTCATAATTAAAATTTCCATCTAAACTTTAAATATTTGATCTAAGAAAAAAAACCATCCGACTGGAACCTACTAATAATTGGAATCGCCAGTAGGAACCCTAACTCACAAACCACCTCTCTCTCTCTCTCTCTCTCTCTCTCTCTCTCTCTCTCTCTCTCTCTCTCTTCGATTCTGAGAATGATTCTGGATCCCACGACCTGTCGTTCCTGTTTTGCATGTTCCATATGTGGTGTATTTCATTTATTATGTACACTTTTCAACTCTCTCTCTCTCTCTCTCTCTCTCTCTCTCTTAATTTTTCATTGCGAATAACCTTGAATTATTATTCCGGGAAAATCGTCCCTCTCCTTTAAGCTCATATCATCTAAATCACCTTTATTATGTTTTCATGCACTTAAAAGTACTCGACGTACTGCCTCCAAATTGCGTTTAAGCTCGATCTCGTAATAAATCATTTTCCCACCTGAGCTACACATAGTAGGTGGCGCGATTACTTTCGTCCGCTTTATTATCTTTTCATCCTTCCTTTACCCCTCGATTATCCGACCTGCTTTGTTTAGTTGCATTCTTTGATATATGGATGACATCTTTGCCCAGCTACCACAGTAGATAGCCTCTCCGACTCCCATTTCAAGAATATTATTTTCTTTCTTTCTATAAAACCCTTCGGCTTCTTTCCCCCGATTCTAACAGTCCTGCCCACACCCTCCCTCCTTACCTCCTCTCCATTTTCCTTTTCCACCTTCTGCGATGAATCAGACTGATTGGGAAGCCGAGTTCATGGTTTGATTGGTGATTCCCCGAGTCTTGTGTCTTAGAGAAAATGAGTTACTCAAATGAGCAGATTGAGGATTGCCACATGAACCAGCGGGATCCATTGAAAGGATCGGTATCGTTAGCAAGGAGAAATCGTTTGTCGTTATCGACACTAGCGATCTCTGACGATCATGTGCAGGATTGTCATTAACCGGTTGGATTCAAAGAGGCAATCTCCCATTAAGACATCCTATTAGAGCGGAGGCATTTTCGACTATGGCTAATGAGTGTTCCAGCTCCTCTTTCCTTAGGGCTTCTCTCGAGATTCTCTCCTCTTGAATTATATTTGTGTTATTCTCTTGCCTGTTTCTTACTTACTTTACTCTTGTTGTTGACTCTGTGTGGGGGGGGGGGGGGGGGGGGGGGGAAGAATTATGTTCTTTAATGGAACGAAATCTGTTTTAAGCACCAATTGGCGTTTTCATTCACCGTTCTAATGAATTTAAAATATATTTCCTTTCTCCCTCGCAGCGTGCAGCATAGCCATCAACGAATGAATAAAGAACGCTGTTGTTATTAAGACATTGAGAATAGTATGATAAAACTAAAACTATAAACATTAGAAGTAAACAAATTTTTCTTTCAGTTAGAGAATGATTTTATTTTTCAGTCAATTTTCGGTACAACTTAATGTTACCTAACCATTAAAAGGTTAAGTGTACAATGGTTCATTGGTGAGCGCTTATCAAATGACTAATTAAACTGTTTTAGACAAAGATATGAGGAGAATGGTCTTACTTTATATTTTTGTAAAGGAGGTGAAGAATAAGGTTTACTGACGTCGTGATATATTAAATTACTTAAACGCAAAGGGCCAGCGATAACAACATAAAACTCATTTAACACATTTACTTTATGGACTGTAAATATAACTTTGTTCATTGGTTATTAAGAAGTTGAATTTTTGGTCAGATACCGAGGAGTTACGCCACATTTTTCTTTGGGGGGGCAAGGGGCGGGGGGAGGAATAGATTTTTTGATAGGCATCGAAAGCTAAAGGCAGAAGTTTTCTTTTAGCGAAAATTACATTTGCTAAAACATAGCAAATGTTATACCGAGATATGTGACAATAAATAGCGGCTAAGTATCGTCACGTGTCTTTGTATCATCTGTATTGTAACATCATCATTATTTTATTGTTATTTTACATTTCGCAAGTTATTATTCTTTACTAGAAAATCAGTAATAGTTAAGGAACTTCCAGAATACGCAAATAGAAAAGTCAAGATTAGCTAAGATTTGTAAGCGACATATTAGAAAACTAGAATTCTGGTGAATTCCTCAGTGTTGGCAAAATGAACTCTGAAACTGCATTACATATACATACGAGTATATCGTCACGTTTCCTAGTCGGTGACGCCTTGGGAGAACAATGAAGCGCCCAGAATAGGACACAGCCGTGATATGGGAACGGAATTAAATAAAACTGTAATAGATATAAACTATTGAATATTAAAACTGGCCATTGAGCCTAAGCAATGCTTATCGTTGGAGATATTATGAAAGCCCATTTGAAAAATATATTCAAGCTTATCACTGGAATATCGCGTCCGGCCATTTCGGGACGATTATTGCCAATTTTATGTAATCTATTCATGCTGTATAAGGAAGGCAATTATTAGCAGCCTGCAATGTCAGCCATAACTGCGAGGCCTCCTAACGGTGAAGTTTCATCTCTCTCTCTCTCTCTCTCTCTCTCTCTCTCTCTCTCTCTCTCTCTCTCTCTCCAGAAAAAGGTTAATTCTCGTCACTGAAGATTTCAATTTCGTCACTTATCAGTGCATTAGAGAAAATGTTAATTTTATTTATTTTATATATATATATAATATATTATATATATATATATATATATATATACCTATATATATGTATATATATAGTTTTTATGATATGTTTGTATGTATATATAGTGGATACATATTTAAACGCTTCATTGAAGTTTGACGGTTTGTGTATATACGTGTCTTGATGACATACGAAATAAGGATAACACGTATGTGGATATTTGTTTAGGAAGATCAGGCTCTGTAGCTAGGAGCGATTAGGTTTATAAACATTTTTGAAATATGCAGTGAAATAAGTGAATAAGCTGAAAGAAATTGAAAGCCGCGGGAATATACACATATCGGCAGCTAGTGCCATACCTCGCGATACCTCCCTCTGTATTAATTTCAGAATACATTTTTGTATTCTTAATTTTGAAATTGAAGTTATTTTTTATATACCAGTAATAAATCATGGGCAGAGAACATTCTGAAGATTGTCAAATAAATGAGGTAGTCAAGGCGTAGAAGATTAAAATTCCTCTTATTTCAATGGAGCTTTGATTATGCTCTGAAACAGACAAAAAAAAATTTTTGTCTGTCATATTAATTTATGCGACCAATATTATCAGTTGCTTGAGTTTTTTTCCCCTAGACAGGACTTGGTCGAAAACTCGTAGACCCCGTAATGTATCCTCTTAACAGCACTTCAAAGGTGATGATTAATGTTTTCTAACAGAATTGCAGTTATTATACCTGTGATAGCCATAGTCATAACGATTTGCTTTCAAGTCTTCGAAAATGATGATTATATTTAGCTCTCTCCTCTCTCGTAAAGGTCTGGAGTGAGTGGGTGTCGATACGTACGGGTCACAAGTTCCCCAGGGCACTGGTGTCTGGGATCTCAGAACAATGAACAACATATGAAATTCAACGGTAAATAAGGCCTATTAATATTTAGGTCAATTAATAAGTGATAATCTTGCACGTGCTTGTTATTTTGTATTGATAACTATACATCTTGTTTACATAACATTAATACTGGCAAGATATCTTGACCTTGCGTGTTTGTATATATTGGGCGCTCACTGGCGCTCAACGTCTCCTCGTTATCATTGAATAATAATGCCTAAGAGATCGTATACCGCTCGAATTCCCGTTTTATTTTGAAATTTGATGTTCTTGAATCAAGCTTTCCTTTACATATAAAATCAACATTTATGAGGAAGAGTTCCATGTCGATTTCTGCTTTTGTGAAAACTTCGGTGGGTGCCTCATTGACACCGGAATGAAGAAGACATTTCTGGATATTCAGAGAAACGGTACAATTCCTGAAAAGTTATAAATAGATGTGTTTATTATCTATTACTGCAGCATGTTCCCCAATCAGAAACATATATATATATATATATATATATAATATATTATATATATATATATATATATCTATATATATGTGTGTGTGTGTGTGTGTGTGTGTGTGTGTGTGTGTGTGTGTGTGTGTGTATTTCGAAATTCTCAAGAGGAGGGAGGAAGAAAAGATTCTACAGATTTTTGTTTGTGTGTGTGTGTATATATATATATTATATATATATATATATATATATATATATATATATATATATATATATATATGCTGTGTGTGTGTGTGATGTGATTGTCACATACACTGATACACTGGCACATATTTTTACCTTAATGAAAATGTTAAACCACAATTTCGTTTCATATTCAGTTCACTTTACCTCGGGAATAACTTACACATTATCGGAATTGTAAGTGATAAGTGCATCGTCTCCAGTGGGATTCAAACATTCGCCTGGTTGGGAAACATCGAAAATATAGTGACTATAACCGTTGAGTCATGACGGAGCACTTAGCACTTATAATTCTCTCTGGGTAGAAGTTATATACTAGAAATATATATATATAAATCTATATATAATATATATATATATAAATATATATATGTGTGTGTGTGTGTGTGTGTGTGTGTTTGTGTATTTATAAATGTAATGTATATATACTGGGTATATATAAAACAAAAAACTTCTTAACTGCAAAGAAAATTTATAAATCGTGTGTCACAATAGTACGCAAAGTTTATTTTCTCACATTTAAACATTCAGACTTCCACTTAAGTTCAAAGGATATCTTCCTATGCCTGGCTCGATGATAGTAAGTAATCTGTTGACTACGATATGTATTAGTATACTCTGCAGGAAATGGGTTATTGCAAATAATCTACCTGTAGTTAAACTAGACTTTAAAGCCAGTGATGGGAGTTATTTCGCTGTCAATGAATTTTGTTCCCAATTAAAAAACATGATTTCATTAGTATTCAAGTGGTATTGACTTCTTATTTTTCATAATTATACTCTTTTCCCCATTTTGAAGTTGTTTTTTGTTATATTTTTCGATGCTTTAAATATCCTCTTTTTATCTAACATTTTCAACGCTCCCTCTATTCCCTATATCTGATGAGTCCATTTTGTCTTTATCAAAAATTTAAATCAGTTATCAGTAATATGGCTTACAAGATGCTGCGCCATACTGCTTTGCTGATTTACGATCCATGAGGTGAAAGTACTCTCTCTCTCTCTCTCTCTCTCTCTCTCTCTCTCTCTCTCTCTCTCTCTCTCTCTATGTATGTATGTTTGTATCTGTCTACGTATGTATCTATCAGTCTGTCAATCTGTATATCCACGTATCTCTCTTTTTGAAAATGTGAAAATGTATGTCAAATATCAAAGAGTCTTTTTCACTGTCGAAGTAAGAATGATTACATCTATTATTCTTAATATAAAATCATAAATATAGAACTCTCTCTCTCTCTCTCTCTCTCTCTCTCTCTCTCTCTCTCTCTCTCTCTCTCTCTCTCCAGAATGCTGGTGGAGTTGGGCCTCATTTAAAAGGAAATCGATGAGATCCCAGACTTTTGAATCAAAGGACTCAAGTTGCAGTAGCATCGTTTCCTCTTACGTCTTTTTGTTATGTGCTTCAGAGGAAACTGTTTAATATGGGATATTGAATTCACCTGCTATTTGTTGTGTCAAGTCATAAAGGTGTTCTTTCCACGGTTGAAGGTTTTCCAGGTTTTTATTTTTGTACAATATGCTTTCCTTCGAATAAACACGATTGAAATGGATGGTATAAAGGAATCATCAATTTCGGTCGTGACACTGTAGAAAATTACCACATTCCATAGGTTTGTCATGAACTACCTTAACCAAATTCTGCTTAGTCTTGATCAAAGCACTTGATCTACATATGAGATATTCCTTATGGAGCTAATATTTCGTGAGACAACGTCGGTATCATTTAATAAGAGAAAGCAACGCTTCGCAGTTTTTGGTAACTTTCTTTAGGAATTGTAACGATTCAGGAGACCATCTCATTGTGTTTAGGGAAGTCGTAGATAATAAAATATATTGAAAATAACTTCCTTCTGGGTAACTTCTTTTGAGGTTGTGTTCTGATTGCCTTCAAGACTTGATACACTTAACCGGAATGTGCATTTAAAATGACTTGAATGAGCAAGATGGTCGTTGCATGTTTTCTTAAATAACGAGAGTGTTATTTTTAATGAATTTCTAGTAATATATAGTTGTTGTTTCTTATTGCAAAGCGATGGTCGTCATTATCGTAAAAATAATATATGAAAGTGAGGAAAAAGAGAAATACGCTCATGCAAACTTATTGAGGACGAAAGAAAACAAACAGGGAAAAGTTATCACCGATTTTGTGACAAATTTTGAAAATATCTCTCGAAATCTCAGAAATTCACAAATTACGGAAAAATTAATCATTTTCCTCAATTCAAGTCTAAGACTTTTTAGCGCTGATTTCATTTCAAAACTGAATCTTAAGTATCAGCCGGGATTCATATCACCTCATAAAATATGCGAAGGCTCAGTTAATGATTGAAATTAGGTAAGTATATCCGTTACCCAAATCTCCAAGTTCACTGTTTCACAGTTCCATCCTTGCTTCATTTTCTTCTTCTTATTCTACTCCTTCTTCAAGTGGGTTGAGTTGGGAGGGGTGATGTGGGGGGGGGGTGGGGGGATGTTGGCGGACAAATCTGTCTTGCATAAACCCTGGATCAATCTGCCATCTGTCCATCACTCAACGCACAAATCTCATCGCTTGCTCGCTTCATTATTCAGTTATTGTTGAGGGAGGCGATTCATTCTATTATTTTTCACTTTCGACGTTTGTGCTTCCGATACTGTTTTTCTCACTTTTCTCTTTTTTCTTTTTATTAATTTACTGGTTTTGTTTTTAGTTTTCATTTAAAAAACACTGTGCCTTAATTATTATTATTACGGCACAAAGAATTTGAAAGAAACAATCCTTACCTAATAATTAAACCTGCAAGTCAGTCCATTGAGGACGAAGAAATCACTTAGCATTGTAGCTTCAACACCTTAAGTAGTAATTATTATTACAATCAAAATATCTCGGCATATGAATATGAGTTGCATATTTTCAGAATGGTGTGTGTCTTAGTGTTGAATGCTTTTGTATGCATGATTTTCCATCATGTCGAAGATCAGCTTCAGCAAACCACCTGAAAAATTTACTTGCTTTTCCTCTCAAATGTTGCTTATAATTTTGTAATCTGTTCACTGAGCTTGAGAATGACCTCCATTTGCAGAAAGGGAACACAGTAAAGTCGCTGTAAGTTATTAAGTTTATTGTAGATAATTCAGTGGTACATTACATACATATACGTGCATTAGATTAGATAGATACTGACGTAATAAACGGTTCTGTCGATCGCGGTCTAAAAATATTTAATAGATGTTACAATTAGAAAGCAAATTTGGTAAACTTTCATTAGTGTATGAACTTCTCCGAGGAACTCGTCAGAAGCTTCTTAATGAACTTCTAAAAATGATTACTGTAAAGTTCTTAGTCTTATTTTACACCGCATCCTCAACAAAAACTTTTTTGCGTGCAGTCTGTTTCAGAAAAGAGAGCTTAATCGATTGACAAATTCGGAAGAAGTAGCTAAGGATTTTGTTCTCGCCAAAAAGTTGAGAGTTTACAGCCGCATGAAAGTTCTTCATTCTCCTTCTCGTCGATCCGCAAGAATTGAAAGAATGGTCGAGTGAGTGTCAAAGAACAGCCACTTTACTGCAGCTGATGATGATGATGATAATAAAAAGAGCAAGTAACTCTTGCCATGTGATTAGACAATGAATATAGAGATGAAAAATTCAGATTGCTTTCTTATAACTGTTATTTTCATTATTATCATTAGTTAATGTTATCTCGTGTTTATGAAGGAACTGATTGACGGCATCTGCACTTAATCCTTGTTTTGCAGTAATAAAGATGATGAGTCAGATCGATTACTGTAGACTATTTTATTTTTATTTTCGTATACATTGAAAAATCCTACTTTCAGCAACTTCAAATGCTGAATAATATCTTGACTAAGGGAGAAATGAACATTAGATTGCACACTCAACTCCTTTCATCATCCTTTTTCGTCTTAACATACCTTCTGCCTCAAGCTCTTCCCCGTCTCCCCCCTCCTTCAACCCCACCGAACCCCCTTTTTTTGCCAACCCCCGATGGTCGCTGCTGGCCTCATCACCCGTATCTTCATGACGTCTGTGGCCACAGCGGGATGCCGACGGCGAGTTGAGAAAATCTTAACGCGTCTGAATTTTTAAACCCCCACCCCCGTGGCGCTGCAGAATGTTGGATTACCTTGCCAAGGAACCCATGACACGAGGTGGCGCTCGTTGGAGGAACAGTCCTTTGGACTCATATACTAATGAGAAAGCAAAAAGTTTCTGAATCAGATAGAAATGCTATTATATAAATTACATATGTATGATTATATTCAAACGCACGCACTCTCCCATAAACATATGTATATACTATATATACACACACACACTATATATATATATATATATATATATAATATATACTTATATATATGTGTGTGTGTGTGTGTGTGTGTGTGTGTGAGTGTGTGTGTGTGTGTGTATTGAGAATGAAAATTGCAAGTCAGGCAACTGCAACTAATTTAAGTAAAGCAAGTGAATACAGAAAAGGATAGGTAAATGAAAAATTAAGGAGGTAAGGTAATGTGGTAATTATTTTTAATGAGGTAAAGTGAAAAAAGTTAAGTATATCTTAGTTTTACCAGACCATAGAGCTGATTAATAGCTCTCCTAGGGCTGGCCCGAAGGATTCGAAATTTTTACGTGGCTAGGAACAAATAGGTCACCTAGCAACGGGACCTACAGCTTATTGTGGGATCCGAACCACTTTATATCGAGAATTGAATTTCTATCACCAGAATAAATTCCTCTGAGTACGCGTTGGCCGAACCAAGAATAGAGATAAAATGAAGATATCACAAGAATTATAAAAAAACCTAACAGAAACAAAAACTTTATCAGCACTAGAATATATTATTAGCCATAGACATCGCAGTGTGAAATGTTTTTATGAATGTATATATATATATAATCACTGTTAAGAAAAATAGATTATTCAAGTTTATAACTTATTTTGTTCATTCTACTTGGCTTACATGTGTAAGGCACTACATTTTTAGGTCATCGTTTGGCTTCGTTGCCTT
>NC_061108.1:71459915-71477415 GCF_015104395.2 Macrobrachium nipponense
AGACACACGGCAACATCAACCTGTATGTTGCTTGTGTTCTTGTACTTCCTGACTGCTAGTGCCTTTCCCAGTACCTCTATCAGTCTTATCAACCCAGCAGTTTCTAGGTCTTCCTCTCCTTCCTCCTAACTCTTCCAAATAATAAACTGTTACGTTGCACATGAATACGCATACTTTAAGTTCTTCCTATAAAATATACGATGTGCGAAGCAATTAATCCATCTGAACAACGTCAAACGTTATCCTGTTTGCTTGCAGAATACACGTTTCCTTAAGGGAGAGTTGGTGCAACGATCCCTGGGCATATTTCAATCTTGACTACCATTATTTTTTTCCAAACACTTACTCAGACACCGAGCATCCATTGTATTTACTCACAAATTCTGATATAAATCAACCACATCTGTTCTTCTACCGTCCATATTAACATCCGTTGTTCCATCTTCCTCGTTTCCGTTTATCATCATAACCTTATAATTGCTCACATTTGCTTAAATTTTTCTCTTCTGCAAACGCTTTCATACTCCTTTCACTGTTTCTGTAAGCTCACTTCGCAATTGGCAATCAGTGCTCTATCAGCAAGCTTCGGCCATTCCGCACCATTCGTTATCCAGTTTATTTATACGATCACTCGCTTCACTTCATCCGTTAAGATAGTAAACATTCGTTGTCATACACACACACACACACACACACACACACACACATATATATATATATATATATATATATATATATATAGTATGTGTGTGTGTGTATGTATATATAATAGATATATATATATATATATATATCTTATATATATAGACATATATATAATTATACATACATATATATATATATATCTATATATATATCATATATATATTCTATATATATACTTTATATACTATCTATATCCATATCATATATATAGATATATATTTATATATGTATATATATATATATATATAAATATTTATTATATAATATCTATATATATATATATATATATATATATATATGTGGGTGTGTGGGTGTGTGGGGTGTGTGTGTATTTTTAGGGTAGATATATTATTATAATATTATTAACACCTTATATATATTCTATTATTCCTATATATCTATATTAATAATATATATTTAATTATTTTACTGCATTCTTACATACAGGGTGCAGGTTTGATTTTTTCCTCGGGCCCCAGGCTCCTCATTTGTTCCTGAGACTTTGTAGTGAAAAGTTTATCCAAAAAGTGATAATAATAAAAAAAAAAATTACTAATTTTTCTCTTCTAAGGGGCAGAATTTTGTAGTTGTTAAGGAACTTGTTCCGACAATGTTGATAATACTAAGTCTTGATCATTTTTATATGACATTCTACAACTGAATTCACACACACACAAAATAGCATTTAGCTTTATAAGCGTTTTGGTAAAAATATGGCAAATTATATTTATACAAAGCTGATAAATTAGAATGACGATCGTTATCTCATTGTTGTAATGTGAAAATCAAATTTTATAATTATCAATTATTATACTTTGCAAATAAAACAGAACATTGTAAAAGCACGGTTCTCTAAATTCTATGTTTGTTATTTCAAGGTTAGTCAAAAATCCTTGTCCATTCGCTGATCTGTTATTAAGAAGGAGTCTCAGTGTTTGCCAATCAGAGGAGCGCTCCTGTTTTTTAGAGGCAGAGATGACAATGTTCACGGTTGTTGTCTTTATACTCTTGTACGCCATGTCGTTTATGTAAATATGCGTTTTTAATCGAAATATATTCACGAGAAATGATTACTAGTGGAATTACTGTGTATCCTTGCAAGAGCTATAAGAGAGAAATAGTACTATTTTTTTTAAACCAAAAGAAGGTATAGGAAGCTAATGACCTTGCATATTTTACTGCCTAAGCCTGATAGACAGAAAGAGATGGAGGGAAAAAAGTTACAATAAAGATGACTCAGTTTTCAACATGGTAAAATTAAATACCTGAGAGGAGAGTTTGCCTTCACATCAGACAAGTCCAAACACATTGTGATGAGTATATAACGTATTGATTGCGTATGAGAATCTTTAAGATGATCGTTGTATTATTGCTGTCAAGGGCAAAATTTCATGACAGCAACCAGCGCTAAGACAGATCTAACTTCTTACTTCTATTAGATGAGGTTGAATGCACGTTGCCAACGCATTGCACTACAGTATGTTGTTGGTGAGTGAGCCAGCTGCTTGGCGACAGCAATTGCTTGCTTTTATCTGATGGTACATATTCTTCTTAATTGATGCAGCAGTTTCTATGATGACATAATTATAACCTGCTTGATTAGGGTTGTTAAATGCCATAAGGTCGATATTACCTTGTTGTTCAGGCTTTTATTCATACTCAAGGAGTGTAATTATTTTATTATGGGCTATCAGAGGGAGTGAAACTGTGGGTCATCTTGATTACGTGATCGATTGTTTTTTTTTTTCCTTATTTTTTCAGAAACGTATGACAGTAGTCTTCTCGTAAAATCAAATTTCTTTTTATTTATTTGGTATTTAATCTCAGTTTTATTGTATCATACCTTTCGAATGTGATCTGAATAGGTTCAATAAATGTATTATATGCATTTTTATCATCAATTTCCTAATCATGTTTGGAAGCAGGTGTTGTTGTTCTCAATATGTTAACGATGAAAATATTAACTACACATTTTACGCAAGTGGTATACAACATCAAGCCGGAGCAAGAGTGGGATAATGACGAGTTATTATTATTATTATTATTATTATCATTATTATTATTATTATTATTATTACTGCTGTTGTTGTGTTGGTGTTGCCCAGTGTATTTGCTGCCTTAAAATATAGCACATAGCAATGATGCAAGTGTGGCATTAACACGTCATCATTGAACTATTTATCTGTTACATTTAAAGAGGCTGAAGGCTGTAACCATCTTATGAGGACAGATTCAAGAGGGGAAACACGTGTGTGACGGACAAATGCATCAGTGCTAATGGCGATTGCTAAAAATAACAGGAGACAGAGAACGAGAAACTGTTCGAAGGGTTGATCGGGACATTATGGTTAGTCAGTTATTGGAGGCGTCTGATGGGATTGAGAAAGAGAGTTGATGACAGGTAGCCGAAGGTGGCACGACAAGGATGAAGGAAGGTGACGATGGAGATTTAGGGAAAAGAAGCTCTCGAAGAGGTATGAGACAGCGGCGGGGTCGGGTGAGGACGGAGCTCCCGACACCAATGACTCTGGCGACAGGGCGGGCTGTCAGAAGAGACAACTTTTATTATGGCATACAAATCTTTCATTCGAGATGACTCACAGGAATGAAATAGGTTTTTGTTACGATTCATCGGAAATAGGGACGATCTCAGATGACCCATAGGAATGAGGGAAAACCCTCCGGTTTTCCCTCATTCCTTAATAGTCCCACGAAAGATGCCTTCTTGGAATGAGAGAGATTTGAGAGTGCCTATCAGTATGAGGGTTAGTCAAGATAATGTTTGTTATCGCTTTCACTTGTCAAATCATGATGCATTGTAAATAACTGAGCTTTCGGAGAAGAGTCAAGTAAACCAGACGTTGCAATATGATCCTTAGTGCGTATGAATTATTTTCACTTTTACAGATATGATTTATGATTAAAACATATTTTTCCTTCGTCAAAAGAAGTTGATACTCTATGTGTTTAAAATCTAGACTAAAAAAACGTTCAAACTGAATTGATTTGCATAACAAGGCTAAGGAAAACAATGTAGGAAGGTGTTAGGTTACTGAACTTACGCTCACAGATGCACTAATGCACACATACATACATGTACATATACACATATGTGTGTATATATATAAACATATATGTTTGTGTGTTTGTATAAGTATATTTGTAGTATGTATGGGCAAATTTTAAGTTACAAATATCGTTTAATATCAAATTCACTATGCCTTGGGAATAACTTAAACTCAATGTGAATTATAATCAGTAAGTGCTGCGCCAGCCAGGATTCGAACTATGGCCTGATTTAGAAACGGCGATAGACAGTGACTTTGACCACCGGCGATCTGCCGTACATATACCAGTCCAATTCAGTTTATTTACTTGAAATCGTTATCAAACCACGTCCTCCAAGATAGCCGATTGATAGGTAATAACCCTTCGCTTATTATGAATTTTTGTCACATACTCTCGTAGATTTTCTTATATTAACAAATATTAATCCACGCAAAAAAAAAAATTCTGATATCGAATTCACTGTACACTGGGAATACCTTAGACTAGACGTGTGAGGGTGATATCGGTTTTTAGTACATGACCTGATTCGACAGTCATATCTACACATCAGAGTTAATATCAACTTATGTCTCTCGTAATATCCGGGTGACCAAAGTCACTGTTTATCATTTCTGCGAAACCAAGCCATGTTTATAATCCTAGCGAATGCAGAAACCCTCATCAATTGTATTTTTCCTTGGGTGTAGGTTATTCAGTATGCATAGTGATTTCGATATAAAACCATAGTTGTGGCTGTACATTTGTATATATAAAAAATTGACGCGCGTTTAAGTGACAGAAATTTATGATGATCTATCTGGTATTCTGGTAAGCTTTACAAACTTGCCATATAGCTTTATGTTGGAGATGGGTACATATCGATTCAGAGTACAGAACCTGAATTCGGCAGGTGTATGTCCGCTTTAGTCGATGTTATCATATATCTCTCATGATAATACCATGATTCGATCCTAGCCGGTGGAGGGGCACCCCCTTAGTTGTAAGGTATTTCTAAGTTATAGTGAATTCGTTGTTGAACCCTATTTTCGGCTTAATATCTGTGAATTTGGAAAAGTAAGGCGCCTATACGTGACGAATATATATATATATATATATATAATATATATATACTATATACATATATATATATATATATATTAATATTATATGTATATATATATATATATGTATCCAATATATACATATATATATATATATATATATATATTATATATAAATATTAATTAATAAATTTAAATAAAATAATTATATATATGTGTGTGTGTGTGTGTGTGTGTGTGTGTGTGTGTGTGTGTGTGTGCCCGAGCGCGCGCGTTAAAAACATAACATTTATTTGGCCAGAGAACGAAAATGTAAATGCTTTCTTTGGTAAATGAAATGAACTGGTTCCATGAATAAAATTCTTAATGGACGTGCAAAATTACTATAATCTACCGTTTTTGGATTGTCTGAAACAGAGGTGTTAATGTTCTAAATATATCGCATACAGAAAACCTACAAATATTTTTGCTTATATGTATTTTTATTGTGGCCGAAGCAGTACTGCAATGATATCAGTTCTCACATCCATGTTTTTAAAAGGATTACATTGATGATATAATATTTGTAATTGGGAATACAGGTCAAACTGGAAAATCATAGAAATGAAAGTAGAAGAGCAAAAAAATGTGTAAGATATGCACAAGAGAACTGTAATTTTCGTTCACGTTAGTGAGAATAATTATGCTATGAAATGGACAGGTGCTAAAAAGATACAGTGTTTTATACTAACGATGTACTGATAAGCAATTTAACTGTATTCATCTTGATAAAAGAGAACCTCTGTAACCTCGGAATATTAGTCAAGCATCCTCTAAGCTTCATCCATGTATTTCAAAAGAAATATATAAAGAGTATAGAATTTAGGGACAGGAGGTTTGTCTCGGCTCAACAGCCAAGATCTGCGTACTTCTTACCTGAAAAAACAGGTGTGTATTTTTTTCTCACCCTTCTGCTTGTTAGTTCGTATTGTCACCTAATGGAAATTCCTGCAACTGTGTATCAGTCAGCTTGAATATATCTTAGAAAACTTAGACGAAACTAATAACGATTCAAATTCCGAGTTATATTATTCCTTGTGGTACATCTTCATTCGTACATAATGTTTGTCACATCCTATCAAGAACGGGCGCATACACACACATTTTATATATATATATATATATATATATATATATATATATATATATATAATATATATATATGTATAATATATATATATATGATATATATATATATATATACATGATATATATATATATATATATATGCATATATTATATATAGATATAGATATATATATATATATATATATATATATATATATATATATTTTATATATATAATGTGTGTGTGTGTTTGTGTGTATGTATGTATATATGTATGTGTTTACGTGTGTTTGTGGGTTTTAATTTTCTATTTCTCTTTCTCCCTCTCTCTTATCCTCCCTTGAATGTTTGTCCTTTAAATGTTGCTTGGCTGAGTAAATTGAGCGAAAGTATTGTCGCTATAATCTAATTATGAAGTTAGACTTGCAGGTGCGCATCATTCCCCTCAAGGCAGGTAAGTTACATTCTGAGACCAGAATTTAGGCACAGTCAGATGTGGTTGCATGCCATCGGAGCTACACTTCTCTCTCCCTCGCGCTCGCGCCACACACACACACACACACACACACACACACACACGCTAATATGTCAGTCATAAACTATGACTTTTTCGTTTTGTTACTATTATTCATAATATAAAATCATAAATATAGAACTCTCTCTCTCTCTCTCTTACTAATTGGTTATTTTATAAAACGAGTTTTTTTGTCTTCTTACCAATTAGTTATTTATGAACGCTCTCTCTCTCTCTCTCTCTCTCTCTCTCTCTCCTCTCTCTCTCTCTCTCTCTCTCATACTAATTGGTTATTTCATAACATGAGCTTTTTGTCTTCTTACCAATCAGTTGTTTATGAACGCTCTCTCTCTCTCTCTCTCTCTCTCTCTCTCTCTCTCTCTCTCTCTCTCTCTCTCTCATACTAATTGGTTATTTCATAACATGAGCTTTTTGTCTTCTTACAAATCAGTTGTTTATGAACGCTCTCTCTCTCTCTCTCTCTCTCTCTCTCTCTCTCTCTCTCATAATAATTGGTTATTTCATGAGTTTTTATTTTCTTCTTACAAATCAGTTATTTAGGAACGCTCTCTCTCTCTCTCTCTCTCTCTCTCTCTCTCTCTCTCTTCTCTCTCTCTCTCTCTCATACTAAATGGTTATTTCATAAAATGAGATTTTTGTCTTCTTACCAATCAGTTATTTATAAACTCTCTCTCTCTCTCTCTCTCTGTAGATACGCAGATTAAAGAGAGAGAAAAAAACATATCGAGATATCGCGTGAGGTTGTGCTGTATGGCGATTATCACGAGAGGTTGAAGGAGGTTCAGGATACTTCACGTGAATTCCTTCTGACGCTTCAGATTATTGGCATCGTGCAATATGTCTTGACGTAGTCTCAGTACTTATTGCTTACGACTAAGCTTTCCTTTTGTTTGTTAAAAAGGAAAAAGCGAGAAGTACTATGCGTGAATTGTAGTTATAATAAGCTTATGGATTGCTTCAGAAAATGTTGATTGATTTGGTACTAATATAGCATAATATCATCGATAGTGTGAGTCCTGTTACCCTGGCTATCTTGCATTAAATTTCGTGCAGCGTTTCCTTATATATACTTTCTTTTTTATCTTATGAGCATCTTATATATAATATTTTCGTTAATTTGTACCCTTTTTTCAGCTCAGATTCGCACTATAAATTCTGGCGTCTTAGAATAAGAATCATTGACCACTTCTCGAGGCTGTAAACTCAAGACCTATGCGACATGTTCCACGTATAATGGCTCTGAAACTATTATTGCAGCCATTTGCCATTATAATTCTCCAAGGTTAATGGTGTATGCTACGAATGTCATTTATCAGGCGATTTGCTGCGTTTCATTATCCTCTCCGCGAGATTAATTGCTTGAGAAAAGACGTCATTTCTGACCTTCAAGAGCAGAAATGGCATCTCAGTGGCCGCAGGCAGCTGTCCATTATGAATAAATTCTTCTTTGTATTCATGCTCAACCGTAGCTACCTTTCCTGTTTTTGAGAAATGTAGGAAGAGTAATTGATCGTTAAGGCAACCATTGTGTTTGTGACAATCACTTTTCTAACTACATTTTAGTTATTTGACTTTGAATTGTACATAGAACGTGTCTAATGATTTATTACATTCAAGTACCATATGGCACCATTTTATTCCTTTAAAAGACGACTCAGATATCGGTTCAGCAAAAATTAATTCATTTCACTTTCTTGTTTGATTTACTTAACAAAGGTAGGTATTGATTCGTGCTTGTGTAAATACGATATATGACCTTGACTGTGAAGGCGGGTTCTTTGTGCTGTGACCTATAGATCAGGGATCTGTTGTTTCATTATCATGACCAATTTCCTCAGTTTTACATAGGGGAAGGGTGCAAGATATGAGAGGCACCTTCATGTAGGGAGGGACGGGGTGAGTGGAAGGATGGAGGAGGGAGAAAGGGAGGCTAGAACTCTGCCATCCTATCGGTCGGCCCCGCAATACTTATGATATTTATAGATGATGCTCTTATAATGAATCCGGTCATAAAGCTGAAGGGGTTATAAGCGAAACCCATCTGTAGGTTCAGCGAAGCATAGTCTCATTAAGCCTTGAGATATCAGAAAGTAATTATGAATAATAATGAGACAAACGTGTTTCTGTCCGAGGGAGGTCGGATTATGAGGGCTACGGACGCACGAGGTGAACCCGACCGAACCGTACTTCTCTTAAACCCCCACCCCAACCCCCACCCCCCGGGGCCCTCGGAAGAAGAAAAAGAAGAAAAGTGAGCCCCGTCATCTTTCCTCCCACCTGGAAGGTGGATGGCCCATCGCCACATCCTTATCTCCCCTATCCTCTACCCCACCTACTACTACTAACGCTCTATCCACCGTCATCACTCCTCAGACCTTGATCGCACCCAGCCTTTCCTCAGCAGCTGAGTGTCGGAGTTTTATGGAGTGAGCCCAGAGGGAGTCGTACATTACACCTGGTGGTAATTATTGTCAGTAATAGTTGTTACCTTTGTTTTGCATCTCCCGGTGGTGCATGGTAAAAATAGAAGCAATAATATTATAGAAGATGCATGATGAATGAGGTCGTATTGTATGAATTTAGAGCAGCAGTATTGATGAGGATAGTAAGAATCTCTCTCTCTCTCTCTCACTCTCTCTCCTTCTTTGCGGTTATGTGGTTATTGCTTGCAAGTTAGATATCGAATTAAGTGAGGCGAGTCTTGAGTGCCTTTATGTCTTCAGCTTCCCATACCATCGTTGCTTCCCAAAGATTTTCTTCGATTACTTGAAGAGCATTGTTGCATAAGGGGTAATGGGTATTAAACAGGATTGCAGCATTTAGTCGGTGGAAGTCAGCAACTGGTTTTCTCAGGAAATTAACATCTGTGTGTACTTGTATATAGAGACATCTATTTCGAATGTATCTATTTATGAAAACAAACATACAAACTTAGTTCATTTCATTCCGCCGTGTTGCCTAAGAATACTTTCACCGGTATTATTTGGAAATAAGTCATACGGGCTTTTCGAAATCCCATCTTTCGATTCTGGTTTCTCACCTTTCTGGTTTCAAAGGCGTATGTATGTTTAGACATGAAGTTATATGCTTTACGCAAATTTCTTCTCTTAACACTTGCTTCTTCAGATAGTTAGACCCCAACGCTCTTATTGGATTTAACCTGTTTTACTCTCTTTCTGTTTTTGTGCGCTTTCTTTTGAGGGCTTTCTCACAGAAATGTTATAAAATTGTTTATGGAATTATTACCTAACTATTGTTGATAATAGACAGGGTAACTGGCTACAGCACTCCCACACACACGGAAACACACACACACACACACGCATATATATATATATATATTATGTTGTAGAAGGCCACTAAAAATTTGAAAAAAATTTAAAGTTTTTATTTAACATACAAATATATAGTTGTATCAGAATAACTGCCCTACGGTGGTTTGCCAATCTTGTTTAACAACTTAGTTACACTAACTACATATTTTGTCATAATTGCATTACAGAAAAGGTCCAGTTTAAAATTACTTTTATATATATGCATAGTTTCAACAATTTGTATTAAAATAGATTCTAAAAGTGTTCTGTTTTCAGTATTAACATATTTTATGATTTTAATTTTGTCCAGGTTAACAATGATTTTTACTTTTTGTTGAAAGAGAGCATTGTTTTCATCACGTTTCCTTAATGAGTCAATATCAATCGTTTCACCTATGCATGTTTAATTACATTCTTGGCAGGGAATTTCGTAAATGCATCCTTGTATTTTGTCTACATTTTTTTTATTATTTGCTAGGTACTTATGAAAATGTGTTAGTATTCTTATATATTGGGACAATGTTTCAAAATTTCAGATATTACTTTAAATGTACTCTCCGAAAGCTTAAAAAACTTTCAGTTTTTTCCAAGTTTTGGTGGGCATCCTACAACACAATATACGTATATATATATATATATATATATATATATATATATATATCTATATATATATATCTATATATAATATATATATATATATATATATATATCTATATATATATATATATATATATATACATCATACATACATATATAGTTAGCAAATTTAACGCAGGTCGCCCTACAGCATGGGGTGCAACATGCAAACCTTTCTAGAGCGCACGGAAGTTGCAGTGTATACAGTAGAAACGAAATACGGAAAAATCAGAGGTACCTTGTACGTCATTTTGATAATCTGGAATTCATGGGTGTTAGTGGTAAACTGGAAAGTGATAAAACTGGAGAATTTCTTATCGCAAAATTCCATCTTTATATTTATTTATTTATTTATTTATTTATTTATTTATTTATTTATTTATTTATTTATTTATTTATTTTTTTTATCACAGATTGGAGTATACGAGGGAGTCTGTGCTCAGGGCAGGAAGTAGATGCTGAAAAGGTGGAGTCATGATAATTGCACCACTATAGCTGGTTCACTTAAGATAGATTCTTGGACGAGCTCTGTCGTTACGAGACGTTTGTTTGGCGGCCGGTGATTGGCTGGTACCGGGAGGTAGGCCGGTCCCAGCCAATAACCGGCCGCCAAACAAACATCTCGTAGGCATAGGGCTCACCCAAGACTCTACCTTTAGTGACCCAGCTATAGTGTCTCTGAAAATGAATGTTTTGTTAAATCTAATTGAACGAATGCGGTTCAATTTAACTCTCTGTGAGAGATACATTTTGTCGTCACTGAATGAACGAAGATTAATGATAATTTCTTGCCGCTCAATTTTCTTTAGTGTCTAAGATAGATTTGTAATATCTTTACCTTCAGTGTTTCTTCCGTAAAAAAAGAAATCATGATAATTAATAATATTAATATTGATGACTCTACCGAACCTTGAGGTAATTGTTGTAGCTTCTGAGTAATACTTTTTGATTAAATACTTACTCTGGCACGGAGGTTAGAGAGTTTTACTAATGAATAATTTTCTTGTATACGAATTTTGATAGCCCTGGTTTCCACGTTAATTAGCTGACTTTTTGGCTAAATGCTCCCTTTGTTTTGTAACGTTGAAATTCCAGTAGAGTTGAGTACCACCAGGACAATGAATAACGATGTAAAAAAAAAATTAAAAAAAGCTCACCAAGTCTAATGCATTTATGAAAAATCATAATCCCAAGACCTCGATTCCTCTTGTGATACCAGTAACTTAAAGGTTTTCCAGCACCATTCTTCTTGCATTCTATGTCTTAAGTATTTTCTATTGCAGTTCAAGAATATTACAGTGCGTATTTTAACAATATCACCGTTTGTTTATATTTACTTTCTTAATAAATTTCTGTCAGCATGGAACACTGTTGGTCGTTAGATAGAAAGCGAAATGGTAGGAGAGAAAGTCGAGAAATCGTATGTTCAATCGTGACATTCTTCTCACATTATTGAACGAAAACACGGCGAAATGAAACATTCTTGCACGGATTATTCATGATTGATTCTTATTCTCTCACGATCGCATTTCTAAGAGAATTATTCGTACAATTATCCATTATTATATTTGCTGGTGCAATTTCTTCTATCGTGCACGATTTGCGATGGGCGAAATTGCATTTTTTTTTACGTGCCGATATCACGCTATAGAATAGGGAAAAGAGCAGTTCTCTTGACTATAAGGAAACGATGACCACTACAACCTTCCTATTTCTGGCATTGAAGTCGATCCTTTGTTCTTTTTTCTGGTTTTGGCTGATTATCCTAGCTTGCATTCTTGCTGTGAATTTTAAGATGCATAATAATAAATGCACCCACGCGCGCTCTTGTGTGTGGTTGTGTGCTTGTGTGTGTGTGTTTGTAAGTGCATATAAAAGAAGAGAAGAGGAGAGAGAGAACATTTTATGAGTCTTAATTGCAATGGTTAATTCACATTTCCGTATACATTTCCCAAGGGCGGTGACCCATGAACAGTTTCTTCCGACAGCATCTGCTTTGTCGTCGCAAATCGAACCAAAAAGTGCTTTGTGTTGTCACACTAGTCAGTTTGTAAGCCACTTTAAATCAATATTTTAGTTTTCGAAGAGAGGCCGTTATTAATTTACCATCGTAACCTAATGCATTTAATGTTATCAGTCTTGAGAGAGTACCTTATATATCAACCAGAACGACGTACTAAAAGTACAGTCGTTATTTTCCAAACATTTGACAGTACACTTCGTAACCAACACGCCATGGGTTAAGTATAATTCTAAAATTGATAATCATACTTGGAGTATGTTGATTCAGCTGAAGCACTATCAGGAGTAACGAAGCAGATAACATTTTTGTTCACTTCCTTCCTGCTTAAACTCATGTGCTTTCATACTGTCGAAAAGGTTACGAATTTGCATGACTCCAGTATTGGCTTCATGATGCAAAGCCTGGAGGCATGATGCAAAATGACGCCGGAAAATGTGGTCGTGTGACCCCACATGATATTGTACTGCAGTCGTCACTTTGGAGAGAACAATATCATTTGGCTAATATCTGTGAGAAATACTAATTCACTGGTACTTATTTCTCGTCAGGAATTAAAATGATCCATTCACTTTTAGAATTTTATAGCTCAATTTAACTTAAACTTCGGAGTTTTATAAAATGACGCTGTTGAGTAAACGTTGTTCGTAGCTTTGGAGACGGGGTTAATTAGTCAAGATTTGTGAAAGTAAATCAGAGGTAAAAGCAGTAAATAATCTCACAAAGGACCAAGGGTCGTGCGACACCGGAGGCGATGATGATACGAAATCATATACCCTGTGGAACTGACAAATTCAGCAATGAACATTTGTATCAATATCTGTTATCAGCAACACTTATTTTCTTTCAGTCAGAAATCAGCAGAAATTTCAATCTGTGTCAAGAAAAACAATCCTAAGTTACCACGGTTATCATTAGATTTATGAGTGTAAGTTCTCATCAGTAGAAAATGTGTAATCAGTTTGATAGTTTTTAGTACTAAATAACAGAAGTGTTCATAATTGCACAAATCCTCACTTTTTCACTATATATTAGAGCTTTCCAGAGACTTTCTTAAAAATCTCTCTGGGCCTTTATACTTGACCAGACTTGACTCGTCAAGCAGTTAGTCTCAATAATATATAGTCTTCATTTGAAATAGTCAACCATTATTTTATTAATATTTATGATATTATGTGTTTCCTTCCGTTTAAAGCATATCATGAAAAATATAAGTGTTGTAAAACAGGACATTATTTGGAAGTCTTGCTATATCTACTGTCATGAAGATAATATGACACACGTTCAAGATTTGCCCTCCCATTGCACAAATATTATTCTAGTCTTTGGAAGATTGCAACATCCGAGTCTTTAATATTTTAAATGTAATCGCGTGATGTATTGGTTCCCCTTGTAAAGATGGTAAGTGTAATTCAGACCACTGTCTGGCGATATTTTTCTACATTTTGACCATCGTTCATAAGCTATATTCTAACCAGCGGGGTCACTAAGAGAAACTCGTGCTTAAACTTGGCCATTCTAACCTGGAGTCATATTACGTATATCATAAATATGATGAGTAGAGGTACCTACATGTGCGTACCAAGTTCCCAAATCACTCTAAACCACCCCACTAAATTGTAGAGTGCATCAGCTATTTCCGTTGGTACTTTTGCCTCAAGAATGAGCGCATGCTGCCCATTCTACTAACCTTTGGCATCCTTATTTTCTTGCAGCGCCACGATGTCACACTGACCAGTACCAGAAGCCTTTCGTAGCCTGCCCATGTTATGTTGTTGGTGGTCGTAAGTTTGATAAAAGTGGTTATGGTGCTTTAAAGCGTAACGCAACATTTCATCAGCATTTCTGATATTTCTCGAGTGTTTACATTTTTGTTTCTTTCATTTTTAGGTCAATATTTTCTTAACATTCTGCCCCATTGTTGCTTTCTTTTTTCATAATTATGAACATTGTATTCAGTAAAAACACATTTAACCAGCTTTTTAGAATAGGTTCCTAGGTTAATAATATAATAATAGTAATAATATAAGAAGAAGAAGAATAAGAATAAGAAGAGGTAGTAGTAGTAGTAGTAGTTCTGTAAAGAAACAGTTCAAGGAAGAAAATTATTTACTCGGGTATGTATCGTTATTGGAGGTCATAAATATCAGACGGTAGACTCCTCAATTGATCAGATCGAAAGACTTACTTATGAAGAAATGGGTGAAACAAACGAAGAAATCGAAGAATATTATGATAATTGGTTAGACTGATAATTAACGATAATAATCGTCGCTTTAGCTACAGCATCCACCTCTGCCTTGGATATCCCTTAGCAACTGCTGAGATTTCTTTTGGCTTCATTTTTTCTTTTACTCTTACAGGAGTCAAAGATATCCTCCTTTCTGACTTCTGAAGTGCAAATATGATATGATGACATTAAGAATGGAGGCGGAAAAGGTTAAAGGAAAACGATTTTTCGAATAATGGTTATTGAAGAGAAAAGTAAATTTGGATCATGTGTGTGTTTGGTGCGTGCGTGCAGGTGTGTGTGTGAGAGATATGATAGCAAACGTTCCTATTAAATGATTTCCTGGCAGTTGGAGAGCTGAAGGGCAAAATATAACCAAATCCTAGAATGAAATGAGAGACTTTCAAGGTATGCAAAGGAGCACGTGCGGAATGGGCTCTCGAGTTTTCCTAAAAAATTAAAAAAGACATTCTCGCTCTTTTATGCCTCTCACAAAGTTCATTTAGAAGTAAAATCGATAATTTTCTCTCATTCTCACATTCCATTAATAAGTACCCCATCTCTCTCTCTCTCTCTCTCTCTCTCTCTCTCTCTCTCTCTCTCTCTCTCTCTCTCTCTCTCTCTCTCTCTCTCGTAGCTTACGTTTGAAAAACTTGAAATGTTCATATCACGAGGAGAAAAATATTTGGTGGTGCTTTTCACAGCCTCCATGATAAAGTGACATTGAAGTTTGCCATATAGGTACCTTGTTTCAATGTCGATCCAAGAAGAGCCAAAAGATGGTAAATTTCCATGCAATATTCTCGCAGGACCTTTAGCTCATTGTATTTTAACTTCCTTTTAGGGATCATGAACAGGCTTACATTTTCTTCTTTTGGTTCCAGTAATCGCCAGGCGCAAAACAAACGGTGGCATTAGTTTAAAATGTCAAGGTGGAAGGAAAAAACTCTTAACGATAGCGGGCATGTGTTATTACACTGATATGAATCAGTCGATAAGAACAGCGTTTACTTATAAATAAAAGATTTATTTGAAGCTGCCTTACTTGGTTATAGTAATTAGTAAACGGCAGTTTTTGCGGCTGATTTAAGACGGCTATTTACCGTTACATCCGTGTGACTAACAGTCTATGAATCAAATTCTTAAAATGGTTACTAATAGAAAGGCAAGAAAAATCAGATTATGGATATGGAATTCTATTTCTTTTTATAGTTTGTTTATTATATTATTTGTCCTTTTTTCTATCTTGTAATAACATTCGGTAACCACGGACAAAAAAATTTGCTCAGGTGAGAGTATCAGGTGTATTTTTGATCAATGATTTCTGTGGCCTCGATGCTAAAATATTACGCAATAGCTGATATAGCGTTCTTATGAGATTTTAAAAAAACGGTGGTAGTGTTACCGCTGTTCTTACTAGATCTTTTTTAACAACGATACCGATGATTTATTACTCTTATGGCACTGTTATTCAAAATGTATATCTGCAACAGGTCTCATTGCCATTAATTCCGTCTCTGAATCACAGTAAAGGTCAAAATTGACATCCTCAGGCCAACATAATATTATACTTACGAGTAGAGATTATACCTTGGGTGATGAACTCGGTAAGAACGATCAGAGAAATTTATTTTTTTAGTAAGATGTGAATAATAATATATAAACTTGTACTCACTAACGGTTCTCTACCCATAGTAAATTTTCAACGAGTTTATAGATGTATGTAAACGATAGTAAAAAAGTATGTGACATATTAGGTTATCGGACAATGTTTGAAATACATAATAATGATCACCATGTTTTTCATAATGTATCGAGAGTCACTTTGTGCACTTAAAGAAATAGACGCACATTCTCTCTCTCTCTCTCTCCTCTCTCTCTCTCTCTCTCTCTCTCTCTCTCTCTCTCCTTGCGTAGAAATAGTGCCTTGACTATGCATCAATAAATTTTATATATGGAAAGTGCATATTCATTCTTGAATATTTGATTATATGAATTCTGAATATTCTTTAATGGCATATATACATGATTATGATACTTTACATGTTTGGAGGCGAGCTTTTATATCATCATCATCATCATCATCATCATCATCATCATCATCACTGCCTCCAACGTCACGCGACGCAGTTAGAGGGCGTCTGGGAAGTTCCACCACTCATGTCTGGCTTGTGCTTTATCTTTTGCAAATCTCCTCTCACACAGGTCTGCCAACTCTAATGATGCGGCTAATAGTTTTCATAAAGGTAAAGCATATTAAGAATATAATCTATATGCAGCCCTATTGTTGCTTAAAAAATCCCAGCCATCCTTTATGAATTTAATAACTTGTCTTCGTAAACCGCAGTTACAATGTTCTGCCCCATGCATTATTTATAAACAAATGAATGGTGTAATATAGGTTTTGTGAACAAAATCAGACGCATTTTTCAGTAGTTTTCATGACTAACAGAGTGGACAAAATATTTTGGTCTTCGAAAAAATATTCTGCAATCCCCTTTCCTTAGAAAGACTCTCTCATGGGGATGGAGATACAAGTGATGTCTTGTGTGTCTGTGTATGTGTGTGTGTGAGAGAGAGAGAGAGAGAGAGAGAGAGAGAGAGAGAGAGATATGGGGGTGGGGGGGTGGCTTATGATAATAGAATATGTGAGAACTTGCTATTTCCGTCCAAAGTCGTGCCAGTGATTCTCGTTTTCGTAGATTGTCGACAAACTGGAAAGAAAATAGACAACTGAGTACCACGTGTGAAGGTCTCTCCGTTGCGCAGGATGTGTCACGAAGTCACTTTTCTCCATTTTAAGCTTTTTGTTTTTTGTCAAACGTAGACTCCGTTAAGGGTACA